>NW_008751818.1:400062-453849 GCF_000715545.1 Opisthorchis viverrini
GTGCGGGAGGCGGATTGGCTTTTCTCTGCTGACCCTGTGTCTGACGGACACTGGCATCGTGTTCGATTGGTGCTCACATCGACAAGTACAACTCGTATGGACGAAGTTGATACTCTTCTGTTCGGCCCCGTCGAAGGTCAGTCTTATCACCGGCACCATCTGCTTTCCTCCTTTCTTGAAGCGTTTCGTCTGCCTGACCTTTAGCTTTTTGAATTGTTTCAGGCAACCGAAAGCCGAGAACCGCTTCATCTCTTCGGGATAGACAGTGGTGGGTAGAATTGACGATAGACGGTATTCACCCACGTTCTGCTTCGATCGACTGGGACACAGGCGACCCGGTTCAACAAGGCCTTCTTATCGGTGCTGATCCAGTTCACGGTTTTGGTCCTCTTGTTCCACCTTTCCCGCTTGCTGATGCCCCCGTCATCGGACGAATGCCACAAGTGGAGCAGAACCGCGTGACCAATGGAACTAACGGAGAGATGGTACTACGTTCGGGTATTGTGGGTGAGTCACGGGCGTTTTATGCTTGTGTTCTGGCTCACTTCAACGTTGCCGGCTTACTGCATGCATTAGCTTCTGAACCTCCACGTCACAATAAACACATCGTTATATTGATTTGGATATCTTAGCGAATGTCTAGGTGACTTTTCGACCGACGGCTTCAATGTCCTTTTTCTTCTGATCTCGTGTATTTTCTGTTGTATGTAGGTTGTTTTCGCGATATTCAAGTCAGTCAGATCAAACTTCCTTATCAAATCAACTATCCAACTGTCATGACGGAACCCCTCTCGAGTCCGACCGTCCATTCCTATCCGACCCCCATCTTGGTCCGCGCTCTCAATATCGATTATGGATGTGAT
Organism: Opisthorchis viverrini; assembly: GCF_000715545.1. Classification (NCBI taxonomy): domain Eukaryota; kingdom Metazoa; phylum Platyhelminthes; class Trematoda; order Opisthorchiida; family Opisthorchiidae; genus Opisthorchis; species Opisthorchis viverrini. The sequence goes on from NW_008751818.1 coordinate 400,926, forward strand.
CCAGGAGCAACTGTTTCCGGAGCCTGCGCTTCCGGACCATGTCTTCATGGAGGCACTTGCACCCCGGGTTCACAACCAGGTTCCACGGCAGCGTACACATGCCACTGTCCTGCTTTATTTCACGGACATCACTGTGAACGCACCAGCGACGCTTGTTTGCTCCAACCTTGTCAGAACGGAGGCAGGTGAGTTGGATACTACCTGTTAGCAAAATGAAAATTTATTGCCCGCTACTGGCTAAGCTCACCCTCTAATAACTTCACTCTAATTTATGTTCCAGTTGTCAAGCCCTACTTGGTCCCAGTTTGGCGAAAACCCCAGCGAACTCTGGTCTAGCCGCTTATCGCTGCGTTTGTCCCGCTGGTGTGTCTGGACTTCATTGTGAATTGTTACACGAGACTCTACCAGCTCATGGAAATGAAGCTCAAAAAGGCTCTTGGCCCAGTGGCCCTGGTTGTCACTCAGCTCGCTTGATTTTACAATATTCCAGGCTAATCGGTCCCCGAATATCACCAAGTGCCTCTCAATGGATGCACCCAACATTCCCACCTGCTCAGTCACATACCTCAAGTTCGTCGTCTGCTTCTGTTTGCCTCAACAGTGGTGTTTGCTTGGAGTCGCCAAGTGGACCATATTGCTCCTGCCCGGCTGGTTGGCAAGGTGCTCGCTGTGAACATGATGTGAATGAATGTCAGTTGGCTGATCTGATTTTCTCCCGGCAACGATCATCCAACACTCCTATTACGGATTCGGTACAGCTCAAATTGAGCGAATCGCACGGCGTCAGTGCTGGCGGTTTATGCAGTCCATTCGAAGTTGGGCGTGGCGTGTGTGTCAACACTCCAGGCTCGTATCAGTGTAATTGCTCGCTTGGGTTCGGTGGTCGTTATTGTCAGACCAAGGTAACTAACATATGGATTTATTTCGTTTTTTTTTTAAAAATCCGTTGAGCTACTCGTAATGTAGTTTAGACTTCAGTCCTTTGCTTTGTTATGATATAAAGTTCACGAAAACTAGTCAACAACCTTCTATGAGGAACGTATCAAGGATAATTACTTCTATATCTCCCATATCAGCTCAATCAAACCATTAAGTGGACTTTGCGCAGCACATCTGTCTACGAAACTCATGTAGGCATTATGCTAACACCATCTCAGTTTCTGCTAAATCCGGTAGCATTCATGATTATTCTGAATGGCTACGCCTACTGAATAAACTGACGTCAATTGACCGCCTAGTATGGGCATTCGAATCAAGAGCCTGATCTCTGTAACCTTGAGGGTGCGGAATAGGGGAAACCGCTACACCGATTAATTCTTGTTTTAATCTAGTTACCTAAGTGTTATTAGCGTCTGGCTGTAACCAATCCCTTCTGACTGGCCTTGACTTGACCAGTTTTATCTGAATGGTATGAAATCTGCGAAATATACTCATTTACAAACAAATTTGGTTTTGCACGAGACTCACCTGGAACTCAGCTGAATCTCTCGTTTGTGATGTTTCCAGGCAACAATGGGCTGCACTAGGCCGCCTCATGTTTCAGTCGGTACGATATTGGAGATATTCGAGCCCCATGAAGGGCGAAACCGGTCGCGGGCTGTCAAAGAATTTTCAACAACCGGCATGATATCTGAGTCAGCATAAACTTCACCTACAAAGCATCTGTTGGACATCAGTGCTTTGCTAACTCGAGCCGGTAGCTGACTGAACAAAAAGTTCAGCGGATATCCTCTCAAAAGAGACACTTCCGAAAGAGGGCATCCCCCTGGGCAGTCTTCGTCAGTGACGACCCAGCGTGAGCTTACTTTCTCGAAAAAGACCAAGTACTATGCGCTAGTTCCTCTTGGAAGAAAACCAGAGCGAAAGACTACCGTTTGGTTGTGGTGTCATTCGACGTGCGGATGCCATGTGACCTGTTGAAACCACGATACCTGTGCTTATCGAGCTTGAGATGGCTCATTGGTTAAGGCGCGAACCTACTAATAGGAAGTCCCGTGGTTTGACCTTCCTTTGTATCTCGACTGCTCTCGTCTATGCTAGGGCGGCCTGGCAGTATCTCGGCCCTCGTGCTCTCTTCGGGTGGCATGGCAGCTAGGCACTGAAAGGGTGTTACCGCTGGACCATTTTCTATATCCGTTTATCTTGCTCGTTGTTCGACATGTAGGCCGTTTGGTTGACTCAGTTCTCTACATTTCATCCATTAATTGCGATGCGTCTTTACCCCAACAAGTTTCTCTGTAACCGTACTTATTAGTTACGCTATTCACAGCATACAAGCTATCTGTTCTTATGATTTTCGACCCCTAGGAGGAGCGAATTTACCAGGTCATACTAGTGAAGGAATGCCATACTGCTTTTTATTCTATAACCGCTTTTACTATCCCAACTGGGCTCGTATTTGAGTTGCACCTAATTCAGTAAATAGCTTATCATGGGTCGTTACTGAACTCTTTTTTACCGTACTTTTCCAGACTTTGATCCCAATCACACCGGATCCCAATGCACTGGGGTTGACCCAACTCCATATTTATGTCATCGTTGGACTCCTGGCATTCTTGTTCCTTGCTGCCCTGACTACCATTGTTTTGCTGGCTTGTCGCGCCCGTGGCTTCTTTGGCAGTATCATCGTGGCCGATGCGAGAACGAGTAAGACGAGCGGGTCTTATTTGTGGCCCCCCAGAGATAAACATGTGCAGTCATCACACAAACCACCGGCACCATCCCCCGACCCACAGCACTACCGGTACCCCAATTCAGACGCAAGCAGTTTGGCAGGGGTCCCCTTTCTTGCTCCTAGCCCCAGACATCCCGTTCATTCAAGTCATTTTGGCACGCATTCCAGCTGCCATGGTTTTCCGTCTGCACGTATTGCCCATCGCCGACCATCTTTGGCTTCGTCAACATTTGCTATTCCATGCAATATAGATGATAGCACCATGGCGTTACTCTCTGGTCATACTGAAATTTCGAAACGAGGTAGTGGAAGTAGTGCAGCTGCGACCGTGACCGATTACGTAGACAGAGAGGACTCTTCGGCAGCTGGTACCTCACGATTACTGCTCTATCCCACCTCAGGTGGCGAACCCGTACCTGTTGTAATGATGATGTCGCCGACCATGCCATATGCAGGATCTGTATGTTCCGTCGGTAACCGAGCGTCTGCCATTCCACACCATTCACCAGCTTCTTCTATGCTGTTCTACGGACATGCGGGCTTATCAGGAGCTGGGACGCCAACCAACCAGGGAAGCTCGTCTTACGTTGGCTACAATGTCGAGCCACCGGGTTCTGCCTGCGTCATCCCCCGCCAGTTTCATCCTGCTTCTCAGATGGCATTTTATCAAACTGGCACACATGCCACATGTCTTCCTCAACCTCAGTCCCACCATCAACATCCATCACTCATTGGTTTACGACCCAATTCCGTAGTGGGTTCAGATAGGCTGTCGTTAGGTTCTGGTAGCGATCGGTTTTCCGCTCATGGTAGTCAGATCCTCATTCAGTCAACTTCGAACGGCCCATCTCATTTGGGGCCATATCATCCATCCCAGGCATTTGCACACCATCCGTTGTTAACACCCCAGGTGTTGCATCCCAGTCGTATCCAAATTTCACAACACGCCAGTACCTCAGAATTGTATCATCCTGGGGATCAGACGGAGGCCCCTATGGCAGTCGAGGCGACCGGGACACTTAGACCGGAAAACAGCAATACTTTGAAACCCAAAATCCCTGACGGCGAAAAGCAGTATGCAGCGGATCGTACCGATGCCTTTGAATCGTCGCCCACGCGAAGGCTCCATGAGTACCAAAAACCGCGACCTTTGCCCGCCAACTTGCAGCACTCTTCCGGTCAAGTTTCTAATCAACCCTTCACTGAAGGTGCGTTTGTTTTATCTGTACCTTTATTCATCCCACTGCATGATAATCCCTGAGCATTTCCATTACTGTGGCCAATTCGGTTGATTGCTTTTTACTGCCTGTTCTCTTTTCCATGTGTGCATGACGTGTTGTTGAATACAGGCACTGTCTGTGCACCAAGTATAGTCGCGGATACCTCACCCCACATGCTCCGTGCGGATCGTTCCATGAGACCCCATTCAACATCCTTTGAAGCAAACCACTGGAATATTGTCTTCTCAGGCTGGCCCGTCTGGTCGGTCCCGTATCATGCGCCGTGTCTCCACCCCTACTCCTCCATGAATAATCTCAACTCAAACACTGTCACCTCTGTACATCAGAGGCCGTGTTCGATGGTCAATCCTTGCGTACGAACTCTTCAAACAGTCAACGAGCCCGAGCGAGAAACTTCTGATCCACAGTCCGCTTTTTTACCATCCTATCCCCTGATGTGCGTAGGAGTACCTCAATGTAGAGAAACACCCAGGAGTCAATCTGTAAGCGAAGCATCACACTCTGCAGAAGTACAAACAAGTATTTCAAGTGTGTCAGCATTTGTTCCGAGATTCTCTCAGCGTAGTGTATTGCGATCAAGTTTACGTCCTCGCGGAGCAGTTGGAGCCGTCGCACGTCGAAGCGCTCGTCATTGTCGTGGTCACACGAACGGTTTACCACCTCTGGCTTCAAGGCCCGTGTCTGCCCAACTTTTGAAATTACTCCCGTCCCAAAACCGTCCTCGTATGGACCACTCCGATTCAGGTTTGTTTTTGTGCTTCTCCGGCCGCGGTCTGACTGTCGCCAGCTTTTGCTTTGCGCTAACGCCCCACCAGATGCTGCTTATCTCTTATGTCTGCTGCTCAAAAGCCGCCTGTCGTGTCCTATCCACATCGCTGTCCATAAGTTTTGAACTGATTTCTTCTCACATCTATTTTTTAGATCTATCTGCCTACATGAATGGTGACCCGAGTGGTGATGCAACCCCAACATTATGCAAAGTTAGCCGTCCACCGAAACCTTTGGACGACACTACAGTACCCTTTGTGGACGAAATCCCTTTAGCTGAACTCGAAGTTGATGCACCGACCAGACACAGTAATTCAGCTTTTCAACCACACCATCCGCTGCCGAAGTCCCATGTGAACAATGGATCATCTGATCAACAAACTCTGGACCATGTGCAGTCTGACAAGCACCAGTTTGTCGAAAACAGACTAGTACGTCCTGTTTGATAATATTATCCTAGAGTTGTTTTATTTACTCCACGTTTTTGTTGGAAGACTCACGACTTAATAGGACGCCGTCATTTTACGAGGCTGGTGATTCAACATTATTCGTCCCTCTACTTTATAAGCCAAAAAGTTTTGTTGGTTTGAAACTCAGTCAGAGCAGTGTGAAGGGTTTTCCTAGGTATGGTTAGTTTTGAAGAGGTCCCTTTAGACATCCAGTTAGTTCGTGTGAAACTCAACCATCCGACCGACTTGACATTTAATCCTCTGTTGGCGGTTACAAGCTAGTTAGGTTTGTTGGGTTTGTTCGTGAGAAAAACGTGCTGCTTAGACGTACCACACTACTCATAAGTTTGCTGAAAACTTTTCGACAGCCCAAGACCGGTTTTGTGCTTCTTTAGGCTTATAACGTAGCTGTGCGAATAATTCCTCAACCGTAGTGCTCAAGTAACTTTGTTTCCGATCTTCTTCCGTAACAGTATCTCAACCTCATTCATCCCTACTGGCCATTTCAGAATGGATCGGATAGCCAAAGGAGTTGTGAACAATCAAGTACTCAGCAAGGAACAGTGCCCTGGAGTACCTTCACTAAACACACTCCGGACGGGGGGTTCCTTGTTAATGGTTCGAACGAAGATTATGACTCGAGCACACTTCGGCCACATCCTACCGCCTCCTCAGCAGGCAAGGTGGACGGATCTCCTACTGTCGTCTGACCCGGGTCATCGATCTAGGATGGTAGACCTATTTTCATGTCAACTCAAATACATGATTTGTCATGCACTCAACTCACAACATTTGATGCATATCCTCAGGTTTCAAAGGGCACCAAATGGACAGCCACACCTCGCGGAGTACTATGCCCCGCACATATCCTTTCTTTTCCCGGTTAATTCCGCTGCTGTTTACAAAGGTCGACACACGGTAACACGACTGCCTCCCTTTGCCGGCCAGTTTCCTGCGGTGGTGATTTCTGCCATGGGAGCCACTTGTTATTCGATCTCGCATTTCAGTCCCTTGTTTGGACTCGTTTTTTCTCATTTTTCGACCATGTCCTGTTTACCCTGACCGATACTGTCAATACTACTACCATTACTACTACTGTTGCTATAACGAACAGCCATATTTATTACAACTACCGGTACTTTTATTCTTCCACGAGTCTGAACGAAAACTCTGTTTTTTTTCTAGTCACATTTAGTTCTGGTCCGCCACAGAACGTCTAGGTTTGCCTGTTTACCCTGACCGATACTGTCAATACTACTACCATTACTACTACTGTTGCTATAACGAACAGCCATATTTATTACAACTACCGGTACTTTTATTCTTCCACGAGTCTGAACGAAAACTCTGTTTTTTTTCTAGTCACATTTAGTTCTGGTCCGCCACAGAACGTTCTAGGTTTGTTACTATTCAATATTCTTTTCCATCTCGTTATCCCCCAACCACGACATTGCTATGAAAGCAGGAGAAAATTGAATCCTGAGATCATTCTGTTGCTGATTTTCCCGAATGTTTCATCTGACGTTTTCGTTTTTTCATTTCTTCGCGTAAAGTCTCTGATTTTTTCAGTCAACGAATTCCCTGAACATATTATTATCATCATTATGATCCTACACTGTATATAGGTTTCCAGATATACCTGAGTGCTTTTGGGCTACCTAAATGTATTGTCTCTTACGATTAGTTCAGGTGTTCGTTTTGAATGGGGATGGGGAAGGGGTTGTCGTGCCGACCTTTTAGGATGAGACCAACAGAACGGACAGTAGTTTCCCCTCCTAAAGACAACTCTCTCAGAAATGGAAACTTCTCTGCGTTTAAGATCAACGGAGCAGTGCGGCTGTTGTCCCAGTATTTCTCAGCTCAGTCCTACTTTGATTCTAAACTGTGCACAATCGTATTATCAGTGATCTATTGTTTTCCCCTTTAGGTATAAAAGCGTTTCTGCTAAACGATAACCTACCACATGGTCGGTGAATCTTTAGGAGTGCTTCGATAGGTTGCACACTACTCATGTGAATGATAAATATTTCCGCTTATAATAGGTTGAGCATTGTCTAAGTGATGGAGGACGCCCGGTACAGCGAGCAAACTGATTGATTATGAACATTAGCCATCTTTGGTTAAACATTTGCTCAGCGATTGGCGCGTGCGTTGTTTTTAAAGATGAATAGATGGTCACTTTAGTGAGGCTATTCGAAATGTAACGTGCTATTAAGCGTGTGCTATCAACATGGTTCCAAACCATGTTGTTGGATGGCCGGTGAATAGTTCTTTGGATAAATGTCTCTACATGTAAGCACACCTGTTGTTTGCTTGGTTGCATAGAGATTAGGCATTCAAGACATCTGAACAATGCTTACTATGTTTTCGGTATTTGTCCCGATGAATAGATGGTTCTTGTGGATGTGCGTCAATTTGGTGACGCCGGGCGACAGTAATCCCATCCGGTTTCAAATTCTCCGAAAAATATGAAAGGGCTGAACAGTGTTTCCCCGGGTTTTCGTCGTGGACTTTATTTACTGGATGATTTCCAGAAACTGAGGTATAGAATAAATAAACTCGCGTTTTCTATTATCCTGTTTACTGAATTCTTCAGACTTACACATACAGTAATCAGGAAATTGGAAGCCACATTCTTTCCTTGTCAGTTCTGCTGTATTTGTTTTGTGCCACCTTGGTACCAAGTAAAACTTCCAAAAAGCTCATCCGACTTCATGCCGTTGCTCATCATATATGTTCAGCCTTTCTCTTGAGTAAAGTTGTTTGTTCGTTTCATATCCAAGACTACCCAAAAATAATTGCGGTTTTAATCCTCTTGACCTTTAAATAGCGGACACTGTCGGTGTGGGCTGACGCTTTTAAGAAGCAGACCTGTTCTGGCTCCAAGTGTGCTTAAGCAAGCTGTCCAAATGGATGCTTCACGAAACCACTAACGTCAAGCACCTATTTTAAGAATGACCTCCTAGTGAAGCAATCAACTCATTTGTACTAGCAGAAGGCAAGTTTTGCTGATACGGGTTCGCCCCTCCGGGGCTATGGGTTCGAGCAAACGGAACAACCAGACAGAATCCAAAAAGATAATTACGACAAATAATGATTTTTTCATGGTTCTGCAGGTCCTCCGTCAGGATCAGGGAGGGGATGAGAACATTTCCTGACTGTTTGCTAGTAGAAAGATTCCAAAAGCATTTTGTAATACCTGCTGAATCATGCGAATTCAGTTCAATCCTCTATCCGGTTTCCTTCTGGCGTCAAAAATCAGTGGTCAGATAACGATGTCGTGTTCACTATTCTGCTTCGCTTCCTTCACATTGTGCCTCCGAGGTATTCGTGGGATTGAAAATCTTAGAAAAATTTTGAAAAGTTCGTCCCTCAGCTTCGCTCAGTTACCTGCAAGGTAAGGTGATGTCATGAAGTCGAAATGGAGAAACTTGTGCAAGTATCGTGGTAGTTGCAGGGTTTCGTCGTAGAATTTGGAGTGGACTTATGAACAGGAGTCGATGTGACTCACCAAAATTAAGTTGCATGTCACAGAAAATTTTTTAGGTTGACCAATCGCAAGCATGTTGAACTGTACAGCGTAATGAGATGAGAGTTACCAAGTTGTAGAAGAACTTTACGGAAAGAAAGCGAAATGGCAATTGTGTACCTACCCAAATACGGAAACGCAGATAACTAGCAAAATCAGTGCTTTTCTACCCAAGGGGCAGCCATCAAACGGTGCTTCATTGAGAGTGAACTAATCAGTTGCCTAACGTGTGCAGCTATCCACGAACAGTACCTATGAAAAATTGATCACTACTTTACTCATATGGTTGGATGTATCGAACACGGATATGTGAAACAGTGCACTACAACAGACTAGGCTGGTTGTTATCCTTATTGCTCTATTTACAAGCTTTACCTGCATAAACGACGTGAGCAGCTACTCAATTTGCAGACACCAATCCACGCCCCCATTATTTCGACTTCCAGAAAGTTCACCGAGTGATGTCGTGCCAGAGAAGTTATATTTTGAAGGGGCCGATACCCTGTACTGTGTGGGTGGATAAGTACACGCGGAACAAGAGAGATGCACCATCGTCCTGAACTTCATAACAATTGCAGACGGACATACTCACTTGTTTTCCTAACGCATACATTGAAAGGATGCCTATCCATCCAACCTTAGAGTTTCTATCCTTAAAAGTTTTTATATAACTTTAATGAATTTACAGCTAACATACTAACTACCGACTGATGCGTTTCAGTACAATTTCAGACAATATTGGGTTTAGCTCAAAGTGAGCTCTTGATTCTATATATCTGAGAGGTTGCATCCTCAAACTATGGAGTTTATAATAACTGATGTAGAACTGATGTGAGGTTGATAAAAGTGGGAAGTTTACCAAGGTACGGACCATCTGAGTTCATCAGTGGATGCGTTAAATGGGACACAAACTCTCAAACATCATAATCTCTTCTCAGGTGTTTGCCACATCATCTGTGGCTTAGATGGATGTTTGGAGATGTTTTCGGCACGCCTCCAATCCCCATTCGAACTTATCAGATTCATCGTTTTGTCGTGTGTGGTAAGCTTCTGGCAGCTGGTGCTACGGTTTTTGTGAATAATGCGGGCAAAGACTGGGCACCTGTACCCGACGATGAGACCAGGATTATTAATGAATCTGATAAAGTGAATGGGTTTAATCAGATGGCAGGCAGCTGTCCTCACCGCTGACTCAGACTTGGTAATGTATCAGACTGTTGAGAATCGGTGGTTGGAGAAAGGCGTTGCTAAAATGCTACAAACCAACAGAAAAAACGGAAACCGTGATAGTGATCAGTACTGATGATGATACTGACTAAGTTGACTTGCAGTCATGAAAAGAATGGGCATAATTGATGCCTCTTTTTTTGGGAGTGAAATAAACTTTCTGTGAATTTATAATGAGCAGAAAGTAAGAAGTACATATCCTCTTTGAGGGTTCAGTCTGAATGGATTCACTTGAGAATAGCTTAGGAAACTTTGAATTAACCTATGCCCAGGACCTGAGGGAATGCTAGTATTGACGACATTTGTCTCCCAATGAGACCGTGTTTAATGTCTCTCCTACACATTGAGTGTAAATTACAAGCTAATCGCTTTCTAGGCTGTTCTGCCAATGATGAATCGTTTGTTTATTTTATCTTGATAAACTAACATCTTGACATTTGCGTACAGTCAGAAAGTGATTATTGTGCCGATTCCATCCAGTTTGCAAATGAACCACAGGTACCACATAAGAACTTTTTGGTTAAATTATTCCTCCGGCGTTACACCCAGAAATGGAGACAAATATTTTAAACCTATATATTTTGTAATGCACTACTCATAAGGTTGCTGAGAAATCCTTGACAGCCCACGATTGATTTCGTCCTTCTTGGGGTTCATCAGGTGCAGCACAATCAGTTGCCTAGAAACATCAAAACCGAAAGATGCGGCTGGGTTCAGGGGAGACCAAATTAGTTTGCAAATGAGTGTATATTCGCTAATTTTAAACCTATGTTTTCGAACCGATTTCCCTGAACCTCCGACAACTCAACCGAGGACAGCAGTCCACCTTATCAACATAGATGTATTCATCCTAGTTCTTTTCTTTGAACTGGTGTTTATGACTTACACGCCACCTCAGGTGATGAACGACGGTAGGTCTCACTTTGACAAATGGTCAAGTCGAAACGGAGGGTGTAGTAGTCGTCCAGTTTCGAAATCGACACGTGGGTGGCTGGGTGGCCGTGTACTCGTGATGGTCTATGAGCATACTGTGAGGATCATCAAATCCCTGTGATTACGACTACTTTAGCTGTATAGCCACCCCCGTTCCATTTGTCGTTCTCAATTTTGATGACATGCGATAAACGCTTGAGACAGTTGCGTTCAAAATACCTGACATTTCTGCATTGTTCACTTCCGCTGTCTCTGCCTCATACTTCCCAACCCGATCCCCAAAATTTCTTTGCCTCTAACACCATCCAACCTAATCCCGTTCGATTGTGACGACATTCATGGACTCAGTGGCGACATGGTCTCAAAAAGCATATGAAAATGATGCTGTGGACTTTTGTTTTAAAATGCATATTTGCCAGTGGGGTGAATGTGAGTTGCACTATTGTCAAAAGCGACGTCAACCTATGAAACAGCACACGGTGCACCAGATAAGCAGTCATAATCTAACTACTAGTAATGGGTTACTGGATTTACGGTTGCAAGTTCGGAAATTCATATACGGATAGATCACCTTTCATAAAGTAACGAAATTGGACGGAGATTACCTAGACATATTATTGATGGTTTGTATGCGGGAAGCTTTTTCACGTATTTCGATGTGAAATCTGAGAAAATGGAAATCGTTTGAAAATTCCAGGGGCTGACTATATGTACACCACTCCAAACTACTATTTCTGACGTACATACTAACAGATGTATGTCGAATAGTTATGGGTAGGTAACCTTGCTTTCACAAGCCAACCTTTCAAGTATTTGGAACCGGCTACGTCCGGTGTAACCCTTTGAGCTTCGATGTTGCACAGGGTGCCGCAACCAACTTTCTAACACTGACAATCCATATAATGGAGGCAAAAAGTAACAAAACGTTGAGTGGTGACACATTGGAACTTCTTTTTTCAAAGAGGATTTTCTAAGAACACCCACTTCATTACATTTCAGTTTGATCTAGTAGGTTTTCGGTGAATTCTATTAGGAGTTTCGAAGGACTGCTCTGGAATACACTCGATTTGTGTGGAATTTCATAGTACGTCTTTGGGTCTTTTGATATGAAAACCATTGTAAACTGATCGTCCACTTTAGCCAATAAACAACTTGAAATTTTCGGTTTCACTGCCCAGTGATTCGTGTCTCCCTCGCACTTCATATGGCACCACGCACGAGCTTGGTGAAAACTATTTGACAGTTTTTTGTGTCCAATCAGAGCGTCACAGTCCTCGAATTTCTGTCGGTTTTACTTATTAATTAAAACTCTCATACGCATGAGGTCCTCTTTCCAAATGTGCGTTTGAATTCACTATTTCGTAACTTTTCCAGCCACCACAATCATCGAAATTGGACCGAGGACCACGTTGACCTGTCGTCCTGTCTGAGGGCAGCGATACTTTGCTGTGTTTTCGAGTTGATTAAAAAGGCGTAGAAACGCCGCTATGAGGAGATTCTTGCGGCTTGTTTCACTGTCTATCCCTACATATTTGTCTACCTACTTGTTTCGGGGTATTACGGTCAGTAACTTCACAACGGCTTGAAATTCGGCACTTGTTGTGCTCTCCTGTGTGTCATGGGCTGTAGCCTCAGTGCATGATAACCCCACCTTTTTAGTCCCAAAAGACGGAAAATGTGGTCAACACAGAAAAGTTCATCCCTTTCATTCTTTGTCCTGTTTCATGTTCTCGAGGTTAATTTTGGTTTGATATGCTTTTCAGGTACATACATCTCTACCTTAATCCAATAAACGGTATTGTGTTCACTCGATGCTCTTGAAATCCTGGCATATTCATGCAGTCTGCCAGCTGGATGACATTATATAAATTCCAGCGTAGGTTTATTTACATGAGAGGGAGAGAAGCATTGAGCTTGATAATGATGTCAACTGCATGGAGTGCAAATCTCCACGTGACTTTGCTCACAGTATTGCTCCTTTCTCTGATTGCTTAGCCAGACAAGTAGTTTGAGAGACTTTCAAAAATTTCAACCTGCTTGAGAGTCTTTCCACTATGGGCTTTTGTGTCACCGACTTTCGTTTGGTAGGTAGCATTCTGTAGTTTGTGGAGAGCAGTTTTGAGGTCGTGTGAGTTACGAGAAGAACAGATAATCAAATAGCTAAGGTTCGCGCCACTTTGCTGTGACCATATTCCAGTTGTTTAATGCTACAAGCCTTGAAGAAAGCAACACAAGATTTTCACCAAATGTTTAACGTTGAGAGGTTGAGATGCAGAATACACAAGAGTCGAAAACTTTAGCACATGCGACAACGAGGGTGGGGAATTTCATCAGGGTTTTGGTCAATTTCGTCGTACCGTGTCACTGTGTATATAAGCTGGAAGGTGACAGTCACCACTGAGCGATGTGCCGTAGGTGGGACTGTGTTGTGTGGTAACCAGACCCTTATGGAGTTCGGTCGGCCTAAGTAAGTTTCTCGGGTTCAAATCCGATCTTTGTGAGCTGTGTTAGATACACCTTCTCGGTGGTCATGCATCACCTTTCGACTATTGAATACAAGGAGGACTGATTAGATTTGTTAACCAGAACTCCAAAACAAATATATCGTTTAGCTTGCAATGGTGAAGAAATTTGTCAACTTATACCAGAAAACAGTGGAAATCCGGTCACAGAATGTGAGGATGAGTGGTCAGCGTGCCTTCAGCTCCTCGTACCTTCCCCGTAGTCCTTACTTCGTTAAGGAAACTTTCGTTGAAAACATGCTTTCTGATTAGTCTTTCATTGACAGTAGGTCATCAGTACATATTTGTTGTTTGTTTCATTAGCATCGAGTGATTTATTGCACTTGTGAAGTTTCGAAGTAAATGTTATTACTTGCAAACGATATTTTTCGTACCAAACCCACTTGTTCATATTGTCTGTAGCCTAGTTTGGACCTAACAAAATACCCGGCTTCTTTCAGTGTTGAAATATTCGCATTACACCACAGCTGTCAGACAGCACGCCTTCCGTTATGTGATGTATATAATGATTTCTAGTTCAGACACATTGGGTTTCCTATCGTCTATGCCCCACCCTTCCCTCGTTCACCCACATACGTTCATCCGCCCAACATTCACTTAATGAGGATGCTGATGCCACGTGTGCCCTAATCATTTGCATATTGCGATCAGTTTGAATATTTTACAATACGCTATGAACAGATGATGCTTAGCAATGTATCTTTTCCAATTCCAATTGTTGAACAACAAGTTGTGTTACGTTTTATGAACTGTAATTTAGTTGTTGCATTGTGGCATTCATCAGTACTGCTGTAGTTAAAATCGGATAAATAAATGCTCGGATGAGCTTCCGTGTCTCCCGTATACATCAATCCACACAACACGCATTAAAGTACATGTAGCCTGTTTAGAATTCACTGAAAGTCAGACTCACTCTAAGTTTGTTGCTACCAAGTGAACATTGAAATTGTGTCACCTAAATGGGAACCACTTAAATCGCACATTGTGATTACTTAACCAGTATAAAGAGCTACACTATGCCCAAACACCACAGAAATGGGAGTAATGCAAGAAGGAGAGAAGACGCTGGGGCTGTAAGGGAATACTCGTGGTGGGTCACCACTAGGTCCCCTCCCTCATCTAATCTGTCATCCTTTTCTACACCTAGGCAAAGAATCGCCGCAATTCTTTATTTCTCTTTCCCGTCTTCAAACGTCTGACGAATCAACCATCATATTTCAGCAGAATACCGGTTATAAGAGCCACGTCAGGCAGTCACTCGGTTGTACTGCTGCAAGCAATCCATTTAGCTCCTCAGGTCTGGTTCACATGTTATATTTCCTAGGCTCAGGGACTTGAAGGGAGATAACTGAGTGGGATTTGTGTCTGTTCATTGTATGACCACATTGACACCGTAATCACGATTGAAAATCATCATGGCTTCCTACATTGCCTACAACCAGCTGCTGGAGGGTCACAGGTAGTTTGGAGCCACCTTATTGGCTCTATGATGGGCCGAACTTACCGGCTAGCCTGAAGTTTTCAATACAAGCCTTACAGCGGTGAGGTGACACAGTCAACGGACGGGTCACAACAGTGAAACTTGCTACCAGTGAGTCCATCCATCTCCAGTTCCACACCGAGTGGGGCACTAGTGTGAATTCGGGCCCAAGCCCACAGGCCATGAAGGCCGTTTCACGTACTGATTCCAGGTCATCACGCTGATGCTTTGATCCGATGATGTCTTGTCGAAGTGCAGTGCTTATTGGCCGAAGCCGAATGGTCAATGCCTAGATTCTGGCTTAAAATCATGTAGGTCAACCTAATTTGAAACCCTCGTTATGACATATGTGTGTATGAAACTGTAACAATCAGTGATTTATTTGACGGCTCTTTCGAGTGGATAGGTTGTTAAGTTGTTGTTACGAAACCCCTCGAAACGATAACATATGTGTGTATGAAACTGTAACAATCAGTGATTTATTTGACGGCTCTTTCGAGTGGATAGGTTGTTAAGTTGTTGTTACGAAACCCCTCTGAAACGATAACTTCCCAATCGGTCCCAAACATTTTCCAATTAAGTTGTTAAGTACTTTGACCGGATAACAAGATTATGTTCCAGTCATGTACTTATGTACTACCTGTGTCTACAGATATGTTCATCTCCATGAATCTTCCCCAGCATCATAATCTTTAGACCTGAAATCCACAGTCCACTTAAATGGTTTAGTCCTCCTCGAATGATTCGAATGGTTCTGTGCTCTGTGATGCCCATGTGTTCGCCTCGCCAATCAGAATCACGAGGCTGGTCACGGAGCCTTCATCCCACTCCCATTCGTCCTGAATTGTGTAAATACACATTTTATTGCATAAACCGTTCTCTATTTCTTTGAAAGTGGAATTTATCATCTTCTGGTAGTCTACAGGTTCGCTTTTTTCACTCGTCTGTGGCATTTAACTTCAGTGTATCATTTGTAAGGAAAATTCTATCGTCCACGTGTGGGTTGGCAAATACAATATTTTAACACTGCGAAACAATCGACATCGTTCTGGTAAAGCGATTTCTGAGTACTGATGTGATGTTACGGCGAAATAGAGTAAAATGAAGGAAGAGGCCTTTAAGAACGTTTCGGGGCGTAGTGATTGCTTGTTTGCATCACTATATGATTAACTAAATGACTTTTACTTTGATGGCACAACTTCCGACCCATCGCTACGCTCCACTACGCTCCCTAATAACGCACTGATGATATCACCTCGGTTGATGATGAAACGTCTACAATCCGACTGCCCAACTCAGCGAATAAACGAACGACCAACTATCATTACTATCATCTTTACTTGTGTCAAAAACCCTAATGAATCGTAGCATGCACAGGAATATCGATGACTGCATAACTGCGTGGTCTTCGGTAATGTAGTGTACCAGTTCGTTTGGCTCGCCCAAGTGAACCTTTACACAACTGTGCTTCACAGACGTTTGTTTACTATTTCAGGAGATTTCCTCTGCGCCAATCCCGCTCAGTCGAATATAGTTTTTCTTCGGTAAGGAAGTTTAATACACTAACCTATGTTACCGCATCAAATGTTGTGCTTGCCGCGTACTGGTATCTGCTCGGTGTCAGAACATTGTTACAATGGATCTCCGAGTCAAACAGCCTTTATTTTTCATTGTAAGCAGTGCATTTAATTCCATCCCATACCTCTTTTATGAGGCGCCCCTCACACACAAAGCAAAACGACACATTTTGCTTGTTTATTTTAGTGTGTCACTGTTGTCCGGATGTTACTGAGTAGTCTTTATCAACCTGGAACGTATCAGGTCTCGTTAAACTATCCTCATACAACCCACTGACCTAAGGTCAAAGGAATACTGAATTTTTGAGCATCGTCTACCCATTTCTCGAGTCAAAGTCGCGACCACAAGTCCACCGAATTCAAGTTTCTCCCGCGGCGTTTCGCGTCGCTTGGTAACTCGTGTTTCATGGTTTATTGAACGCAGTGAGAAAACTGCTCAGGAAAATAATTGCCCAAGTTTATTGTTCAAACCTAGAATTAAAGGCAGTAAAAATGGCATCCCATGCGTAATGGCACCACGATTGTTCTTTAGAATGGACACACAAGGCTGAGTTAATTCGTCCTCCTGGGCAGAGATACACTTTGCAAGAGGACTTCCCGACTATCAAAGGACCTGAAACGCCAACCAATGTTCTGAGGCTGTCAACTTAAATGTTTGATCGTTTCCCAACCTTACCGAGCTTTTTTCACCACAAGGGCTTGATTCGTGGGAATGGATTGCATGTGTACATTCGCAAGTTGCTGTCACGCTTAGGCTTTGCTCTGGTAGGCCAGTTACACTATGAAAATCCGTCTACGTGAAACTAACTTGCCTGCCAGCTAAGCTGCACTACGCACAATATCCCTCAAAAATGCACACAAACATTAAGTGTTTGGAACGTACAGGAAAATGCACCGCATCCCATGGCAAGAACACAGAGAATCTGGTCTCCCAATTTACGTAATTACTATTATTATTTTATTGTTTTAGTATAATAATTATTATATTACTATTAATTAATAATAACAATTTATTATTATTATGTAATAGCTACCTGGAGACAAAAACCGGAATCTCGAAGTACCGACAATTTGACTGACATTCGTGCGATTCGAAGAGGTGAAAATGATTTTGATTCCCATAGTGTAGTAATGTCTAACGTTTTAACATTGAAGATGATTGGAAAAGAATAAGGTGGACGATGTTCACTCTCAAAGAACCCTTTTTAATTATAACGGTTTCGGTGGGCCTTTGTTGAATAATGAATTTTCCGAAAAAGTTTGGGACCGATTGAGGAGTCATCGCTTCAGAAGAGCTTGGTAAACAATCGTTAGCTTTTAGTTGGGCAACGTTTCGCTTTTGACACAAAAGCTTCATCAGGCCAAGTGAGCAGGTCATGAAGTTGGCCAGGTTTTAAGGCGGAAAGCTAGAGCTTTTGTGTCAAAAGCGAAACGCTGCCCAAATAAAAGTCACCGATTGTTTACCAAGCTCTTCTGAAACAATGAATGTTCCGTTTCCTAGTACTACTCGATTACTGGTGTTCCAGAAAGAAGGAAGATATGCTTGAGTTTTAAAGTGGCCCCCAAAGTACATCTGATTTCTACGGAATTAAACAACTCCATATTTCTACTGAGCTTTTATTTCGTGATGCGCTGTGAATTTCCATGCCACCTCATATTTCCAACGCTCTCATGCACTTATGATGGATTTGTGAAAAGTGACATCCAAACTGATAAATCGCTCCGTTGTGTTTGGTTGGCGCAAACATTTATTTTTGTTCGATTACGGTTGATTGTTGTTTGTAAAGTCGACTATGTGCACACGATTCGATAATGTGGATCTGGACCTACATAGTCTTTGTAATCAATAGCAAACGGGGTTAACAATGGCCGATCAAAGGGGACGCAATAATGGATAATATCAAGAAAGTCATAGATAAAGGGGATGATACCGAAAGAATCTGTTGCTAATCTTCCCTGATCTACGGAGCTGCATACAATTCAAGTGTTTTCAATGCCTTATCAAAGCGAATGGGATTGCACATGGTGATTGCTTTGCCATTCCTATTCGTCCGACATTCATTCTTCCATCAAAGTGGTGACCTAATATCACTCCGTATCCTGCCACCTAGATCATCAGACAAGACTGATAAGACAGACTAGTACAACATAGTAACGTAGAATTTCCCCCCAACAATGCATCACTGAAGTGGTGGTTAAAATGGGGTTTTCCCTTGAGAAGAATCACGGCGTCACAGTTAAAACAACTGCACCGAATCACTCGTATTTCTAGCCAAAGTAATTTCGATAGGTGCCGCATCCGTGTGACATGCTCCAAAGAATGCGTCTGCGCAAAATTGTTGATCAACCCGAAGCACTAAGACTCCACATGTTTGCAAAATGTATGAGGGCAGCTGAACGACTGGACTAACCGCGCAGAGAAATGGCTACCACAATTTAACAACCTTGGCAGTGAGTCAGCCATTCCAGAAACTGCACTGGGGTACGTCATTTCTGGAATGATCGTCTCTTAAGTACGTATGTTTTCTCTTCTGAAGGTTAATGCAGGGAGGGTAATTGGTTTGATAACACGCCAAGCGCCCATCAATAAAATCCATTACGCTGAGCAAATAACCAACAAAATAGACGAAAATCTCCAGTGACACGACAACGGTGAAAGCCCTTCAACAGAACACAATTGCTTTTACCCTTTTAGATCACATCAGGAAAGCTCACTACTCGTGTTTTCCCCAGGCTCTTCGCATACCTGGACCCGTTATTCGCCGAACTGAATTGAATTCATGTTTGCTGAGAGAGTGTTGAATCCATTTCATATGCCTTGGTGTTGTCATTTACGCTTGCTAACCAGCAGACTGCATTTCTGCAGAATTTTTTCCATGGAACTCCGCCGGACTCACGTTAAGAACACATCCCTCAGTTTATCCATTTGTTCGTTCAGACTATGTGAACGCTTTGTCGTTATTACTCACAAGTTTTCAGAAAAACTGTGTGAATTACTGTGTCCAGGATGGACTAACGCCGTAAACTTAGGAAAGCGGGTGTGATTCCCCTAAGAGGTCGAACACTGTTCACTAGGTTGGGATATAGTCCTGTGACTTGGTGTTCATCATAAATATAGGTGAGCTCTAAGTGGTTTAATGTTTTGGTTGGCATCGATTTTCCACTTTCATCTGCCACAGAAATGGTATCAAAAGCTGTAAAATATCTTTTGCCGTCACTCGGGCTATTTCAGGTTCTATCCCCAAAATTTGAACATACCACTATCGATCTGAACCATGGCGACCACCAAAATTTAAATGTTTCCGACCCATGAGTATCGGACTATGCTTCTGCCCACTTGACTCTGTTGCTTTACAGCTAGAGGGGCTTCCTCATCTTCGGTGAAACTCGGAGCATAGAGTGCACGCACCAGACCGGCAAATCCAAATCGGGGGATCGCTTTAACTTGATGTACCCGGCATCTACTTATGAGTAGGCCTTGCAACCCTCGTTGTTCTTTCGTGTGCCTTATTTGTGTCACACTTTGGATTCTCTTGCAGGGGTCTTCGAATTAGATGATAGAATTTGGTTCATTTTTATCGCAGTGACTTCAATGCTCATCTTGGTGTCCTTGTGGACAAAAAGATTACCCTTAACCATTGCAGCCATACCTAAAAGTACTGTTAGTCTACTCAGTCCAACAGCAAAGTTCATCAGCTAGAATGCCTCACCGGTGGAGCCTGAAAGCACTATGTCTGCCAACCTCATCCCCAAAGTTTGTAACCATTCTCGCAAATGAAGTAATTTTAATGATGCTTTGTACGTTCACACCACATAACATGAATTTTTAGGCCTTCTGTACAAAACTGCCGGTGACTTCACTTGACACCTGTGTGAAGCGAGGACTGCATCAACAACTGTGCCATTCAGCTTGAATCGAAGTGAGGAAAATCAGTCAAAGTGCTTCACACCCACTAAATTGAGCACACTCAAACGCTGTCTTGCAGGTCCGATCCATGCATGACATTCTAAGTAAAGCCTAAACTCTGAGCAAATCGTGGACAGATAAATATGGTTGGAAGCGATCAGTAATTCCCTATGCTAAGTAAGTTATTGAGTAAAACAGGTAGAACGGTAGCCTCATACGAACTACTTGAAAGATTGAATGGACCTCAAATCTATGGTGTTCAGTTTTCTGTGAAGATTAATCACACAAAGGCTTGGAAGGACATTCGGAATGTACAGTAACCAAAACAGCGATAAGTTTTAAAGTGACCGGATTGAGGAACGAAAGAATCCAAACGAGTGCATTTCTTTGACAAAACCGAACCTGGAAAAAACGGCGGAATTTTCCCGTAAATCACTTGACCAGTTTTCCTGCCGCGGTCGTCATTTTTAAATTATGTTTCGGTTTCACCAACATTTTGAATGGGGAGTACAATGTCTGGTGAATCGTCCGCGTTATCTGCTGACATTTCCGAGTACGGTTGATGTGATCCATACGAGAGAGAGAGGTCGCTAAAACCAGGGTAGGAATGCGTTTTGTCTCCAAGATGAATTGGGGACGGTTGTTATTGTCGGACGTTCTACTCGTTTTGCTTATAGTGCAATGTGAACCATGCAAACATGTTTTTGTAACCAGCTGAATGTTCCTACCACAAACCTTATCTGAATGTCCATTAAGGCAGACTGTTGATCGGGAGTACATAAGCCCAACCGAACTAGCAGTATTTAAACATACCGCCACATATTAGGATATTTTATTTTCCCATGGTTCAGCCAAACCAGTTTTTAACGTGATTTCTACCAAACAGCTGACCCACATAGACGTTTATAGTCGAAGGAAATTCCAGCCACAAAGAGCGGCGGCCATCCTCTTCTCACCGACTACCTCTAACCACCGTCCAAAGTTGAGGGTCACTTGTTCACTGGTCCCCGTGCTGATGATCCTGATAATACTGTCATTCTGACCCGTAACCATGTATTACCATTCCAGATATCATACGTCCCTATTGGTGAAGTTCGAAGGATACGACACCGATAAACTCGACAGTGGGGACAGAGTCAGCTGATGGTCAGCACCTTTTGGCGCCGCTGGCTGACAGAATACATTCCACTGCTTCAAATGCGGCATAATTAGAGGACTCTCCGAAGAAACCTACAATTGGGTGATTTGGTATTAATAACTGGAGAGCAACACACGCGTGGCACTGGTTGAAGGGGATCGTAGCCACCGCTGTACCTGGATCAGATGGGTGCGTCAGAACAGTAGCGCCCAAAACTCCCGATGGTACAATAACAAGATATATACGAAAGTTATGTATGCTATAAGGGGTAGGTGGAACTTAGGTGCTCGGTCACCGTAGAGGACAAAAAGGAATGTGAGAGGCGACTGTGGCTTGAGTCAGTCGTACCATTATTGCCTCATTGTTGCTAGTGTCCGAAACTGAGTGGGGGTGACTTAAGTAAACCCATTCTGGCTGTGGTGAGGCGATTTACCTTCTTCCCCCCCCGGTCAAGCCCTTCCCCCCTCTTGAGCCCACTGTTTTCTGCGCCTATCCCATGTATTCAATATTCACTGACTTAAGTAAACCCATTCTGGCTGTGGTGAGGCGATTTACCTTCTTCCCCCCCCCGGTCAAGCCCTTCCCCCCTCTTGAGCCCACTGTTTTCTGCGCCTATCCCATGTATTCAATATTCACCCACAACTCCTCATGAACTTTTAACCCCTAACATGTCGAACCGATTCCGACGAACTTTTCGCGCGCGCTTTCTAATCCGTCGCATGACCACGTGCTCTGCACACACGTTTGTTGGTAATTCATATCGAGTTGCCGTTGTTGCTGGGCTTTCTTTAGACTCGCATCAATCCGTGAAGCCATTAGACGATAATCTCCATAATTTGAGGTTTGTTTCGCATTTGTAAGTGCAGTTGATAAGTCCAAAGTCTTCATAATTCTCGGTTTGTGATTTTGCGCGCCACTCAATTGGACTTCCCGGAATAAGTAACATATTCTACACTACTCCTAAGACAACTAACGTAGGTGGGGCGGGACTCTGGCAAATAGGTACTCAAGCACACAGTGTGGACGAAAAGATGGAATCTTTGGAAGGGAGTTGAACTACGCAGGTGAAGCTAGAGATATGAAAGTGGCCTCAACTCAACAGGAGTTGGTAAACCTCCACCAAAAACGTCTTTATTAGGACAGCGGTGCACCATGGAAGCGATTTTTGAGTTTATCGGGTTACCGGTTACAGAGAAAAGAAAGTTTACCGCCTGTCATTGTTTGGAGCAACAGGAATACGGATTTGCTAATTTAGGCAAGGGTGCCATTGTCACGGTAGTATAGGTAATCAACGCGGTATTGCATCCGAAAGCAAGCAAATTAGTAAAGTTCCTGGGCTATGAATGACGCTTCATGAGAAAATACATTGCCTATCTCAAGTGTTAGATTATCAACCATGTAAGAAGTATCTTATAGGTGGATGTTAAAAGATCGGGAGCATTTCGATAACCTATTTGCTCGCAAAATACTGTACTTGGATTTTGTTTTTTTTTTTGGCGGATCTGCATGATAGTGTCCAGCTGTTTAGTCAATTCTAGTCATATGTTTACAAGTGCACATCTTTCGTGTTTTAATATAACTCCAAAATAAGTTGATTTGGGTTTTGGAAACAACCGGATCGTTGTCGTTCTGCCAACGTTGAAAGTGAAAGAAAGACGGAGATTGTGAGAGAAATGAGCCTTCGCCAAGACCAAACATTTGCTTGTTGTGATTGTTCTCTGCCAAGAAGACAAATATTTCAAGATATGACTAGAATGATCAGAAGAGAAGAAGCCTGCACAACATTTAGGGCGTAAGGTGAAATCAATCTGTTCTGTGTTTGCTTGTTTTCTGTACGGAACTTCTATGCAAAACAAAGTAACAGAAGGAAACAGTGAATGCGATCTTTCACTCCAGTGTTCAGATAGTCCAAAATTTATGTCGTTTGTCGTGAACCACACCAAACGGATTCTCCAAACCTGTCTAGGTAGACAGATTATTTAGATCAGTTTTTGGTGTCGGGTATGACAGAGATTAGGAGTTCGCTGGCTGGAATTTTGACATTTCGACAACTCGATCTTCGCTTTCAAATACTCCAATGTTACCTGTCGCGTATATTATTTGGCCTTTGCTATAAGCACTCATTATCTACGGCAAGCCGTAGTGATGAGCTGGCTAAGAGCCTCATGCCACAATTTGTTGTCGGAGGATGTACTTCAGTGACAGACGCTAGTTAACACAAGCTGTGATGTTGCTGTCACTAGAATAGGTGTGTGAAATCTCACTAACATTTATGGCCTTGATGTGATGAGAGCGCGAAACGCTAATTTCGGTGTCTTGGTTGATCCAGTCGGTAAGTCACTCCGAACTTCACCGAACAGATACAATTCTGAATGCTGGAAGCTGTAAGTCGTCAGTGCAATTTTATTGGTCGAAATTACTGGTCACTGATGAAATGAGTCATGTGAAGGTTTTCAATGGAATTAGTGATTCCAAAATTTTGGGACAAGACGATTGTGCACTCAGATGTGCTGGAAGCATCAGCCGAATTCTCGTGTTGAAATTTGCCCCAACGGTAACTCCTGTGATTACCCAGGAAAAATGGTAGTCGGTTCACAGCAAAATCGGTTTGCAAAAGCAAACGGGAAGCGGCGGATTGCTACAGATAATCAGGTAACTCGTGTAACAATCACCTATTTTCATACAGGTTTATTGCCAGTTTATGCAGAATTGCCGTGAGTGCATGATGAGATGATGCACGCAAGACAATGGACGCTTGGTCGTTGGTCTGTTCGCCGAGGTTGGCAGTTGGATTGCAAACAATTCATCACCAATCGAGGTGACATCGTCAGTGCAGGATTGAGTGGGTGGACAGACCAACAACCAAGCAACACACCCGAGCTACCTATATTCCACAACATTGCTAACAATGAACGCTGCTCAGAATTCCATATGATTAGGTTTCTGAGTCATCCGCTGTCAACATGTTGGAGCGAGTGCCCACCCGCGTAAAAAAGAAACAGCCAATTTTGTTCACCAAGGTCATATAAAAAGTCAAATACGTACTTGGGGCGTAGTACCGTTCAGGTTTCAAAACGAGCTTCAGGTCGAAATAAATTCAATGTACCTACCGTTAAGATCTAGTTCGCTCCTCAAGCAAAGTTACTCAAAGAATAATAATTAAATAGAAAAGTAGCTATACTCCGAGAAAGCCATACTCACGTGGAAATGGAATTGGCTAAAAACATTATAGGACTGACACTAGCCCATGACTTGAGACACGCCAAAAAGCACCAGGTGCGCATTGGATCGTAAACTGCGGTAACCTGTAAAAGACATTGTTTGATGTTTCTCCGATAACGCCTTGCTGCTGACAAAAGGCAAGCAGTCAGACGATTTTTTAAATATTAGCCTCAGATTGAGTACTAACTGTGGAATACAAACTTTTACCTAAAATGATTTCTTTTCAGAAACGTTTGGTAAACAGTCGGCACATTTGTAACTGTTTGCAAAAATCTTCCAAAAAAGACTTCTCGATCGGTTCTAAACTTTTCCCAGCTGGAAAAAAATTGTTTTTCCAACTGACAGTTGTACAGCTACCTTGTTCATGAGTGTTTCCGAATGAAAGCACTTTTGGGATCCCGAGTGGGTCTGTTTTTGTGTCCCCTCTTGACACAGGACAGTGACGCTAGCGCCTGTTAGCGCATTTCGGCTGTAGTTTGGGGCTTTTAAATTAATACCCTGATCATCGATCATAAATTCCTCTACAAAAATTGTGAAAAAGCTACTTCATTTCACTATATTACAATATAAAATCAATGAATTGGGATGACCACCATGCTGCGCACACCTCGCAGGGATCATGAACTCACTTTTGAGTAAAAGCGGATGCATCACCCCATTACAAATCGTTTAAATCCCACACACATTATCTTTCATTTTAGTGAACTTTTCTGGATCTCTTGAGAACTTATCAGGGGTTTGTACTGTGATGGTAACACTGCAAGTTCAGCTGAAGCAATGATGATCCATCCATATCCGTATGATTGTTGTCACATCCTTTCAGCCTCCTTTCATTAGGCACTATTTGCGCAGTCATCATCATCCATAAGGATCACTCCTCAAAGTAATCACATTTTTACGAATTACGAAATAGAATTCTCACAAGGAACTTCCTTGAAACCGTCCCCTTAGCGTTTCCATGATGCCGGAATCGTCGGGTTCAGGAGGCGCCTTAACTACTCAAAGATTTATCTAGCAAAAAGACGGTAAAAAGTTGGGCAATGGAGTGATAAAAGGTAACGAGTCGATACATTGTTTGATCCTCGATAAGATCCCGATGACGTTGCACTTGAGGATACTTCTGCAGAGCCTTTTTAGTTCCCAATGCTGTGGAGCAGACTGACGTGTTTGCCAACTGACTTTCTGTTAACCGTTCTGGATCCATTTTATGCTATTGAAGCGGTCTGAGAATGTTCTTGATCTGTCGGATTCAAAGTGCCTTTAGGGAACGTTCAATCAGAACATAAGGTTGACGGAAACTCGGGGACTGCGCCTAACTGATGAGCCCCAAGAAGGACGAAACCAGCCGTCCACAACTACAACGGTAAGTCATCAAGCGACACTGAGACACTGACAGTAACAAAAAGTAATCCAAAGTTCACGGTTTCAATGGAGCATTCAACGATATATATATATATATATATATATATATATATATATAAAATTTAGCGGTAGTTTTCCCTTCGGGATAAGGGCAGATATTGCATTTTCTTGAAGGAACACTACTCACAAGTTCATTCAAAAGCTCTTGGACAGCCCGCGATCGTCTGGGAGCTTCTTAGAGCACGCCAAGTCTCAGAAACTCCGTTAAACCTAGTTCCAACTGGGATTAGGATGTCTCCCATTAAAACTAAAATGGTGAGCAAGTGAGTGTATTTGGTGGCAGCTTTGATGACCTAACACCATGCTAGTGCTCACAACAAACTTGGCCTTCCAGTTTTGCAGATATATCTAATGGACCAGTTTTTCCTACTATCCAGGCCCTCTTTTGGGTGATTTCTGTTTCTCCTAGAAAACAGATTAAC
Source organism: Opisthorchis viverrini (assembly GCF_000715545.1). Classification (NCBI taxonomy): domain Eukaryota; kingdom Metazoa; phylum Platyhelminthes; class Trematoda; order Opisthorchiida; family Opisthorchiidae; genus Opisthorchis; species Opisthorchis viverrini. The sequence continues at coordinate 427,437 of NW_008751818.1, forward strand.
CAAAACGTACCAGTTCCCCTCAAAAGACCACTCGAAAAAAACCGTCCAAATCTAGTCTACCCTACAAGTGAGCGAGTTAACCATCAAAACATCACTAAACGAATAAACTAATACTGCACTTATGATATGGAGTCGATCGCCTCATAAAATTTGACCATATCTTCGGCAAGTGGGTGGATACCAGAGTGACACTTTTCATGCTCCAGTAGTCTTTAAATATTAGCCTGCTCTATTAGACGACGTAAGATGGAGTGATATACACGCTGGTTTCCAGATTATATACCAGTACTGGTGAGGAACTTCCCAAAAGCCACTGATCTTTAGAGGACCGATTAGACATCCCATTTAGAAAGCCCAGAGATCGCTTTTTTTCGATTCTTCTTCTTGATTCCTCTCCATGAGAAAAATAACCATGTCTGAGATAATTACATCCTTAAAAATGAGCTGATCTGTCGAGTGGTTACTAGTAGACACATCTGTTACCCATTTATAATGCAGCCCTGTTTGTCAGTGTACCATTTTTTCTCCGCATTTATTCCTCCTGGACAGTCAAGGCAGTGTTTGTGAGAGGGTGAGATATGGCCTCCCAAAGATATCCATTGTAAGTCACGAGATCTGACTCAAATTTTTTAAACCACAGGTTATCTTTTTGGAGGTTTTTGAGTCGAATTCGGTCTTCAGCTCTACTTGTTTGGCGTATCACCACATCTTCGTTATGAACTCAACCGTTGTCCGATCCTGAAATGTGTGATATACTGCCAATGGATCACTAACTTTTGCCTAGTTCTGTGAGTTAACCGGATGAACTCAGTTGTGAGCACTACTCATTGGTTTTCTTGCTCATTATTAGCTTCTTCCTTTCAGATGCTAAGATGAACGTCAATAAGACCACGTGATATTTCTGTTATTCAAAATCTGATTGACCTAATTTGTGTTGTTCGTCTAAGTGTTTCCGCTCACCTCTGATCTATCACTCTGACTGATGTAAGGCTGTCAAAACCTCCTGTTTGCCTGATGTGATTTCATGTCGATTAGCTAGTTTGACATCTGGAAAAAGGAGAAGCCTTGATATTCTTACGCGACAAATTCATGCGAAATGACAATTTAACGAGAGTTCACGTGTTTCTTTGTTGGCGAGAGAGATACCGCTGTGCAAACAGAGTCAGCAGTCGCCATTGGAACATTTGTCGTTCAACCTGTGTATGGATCATCTGTAGACCGGGGAAATCAGTACGATCATCATTTTAATTTGTGATATGTGTTGCGATGTGTGTCCCCTTGTTGACGTACTACAGGGATGAAATAAACTGCATGTGTGTTGTTAGCCAAACAGGTCAAAGGAACTTTCCGTTAGTTCTTGCAACGGTGGGTCTTAACATGGACCACATTGAGGTAACTTTTTTACGAGGGATGTTTTCACGCTTACTGAGAACAAAGGTATATTAAAACTATTAAAAAACTACTTTAAGAATACTTCCAGCCGGTTATTACAGCGAAGCAAAATGATTCTCACTTGGGAACGTCGAAGCAGTCGATTGGAAATTGTCAGTAAAACGTCATCAAACTCTCATCGAAAAAGGGTAAACCCCAAGTTTTTTTTAATATTCTTATTCTTGTTTCTGTAGAATATGTTAGTTGACAAATTTACTTCGTATGAATGTCCCTGAGATCTGCTCCATACCAATCCTTTAGAGAGAGACATAAGCGACCAAAAATCCCGGGTCAAAAATCCCCTTTTCACCATTGTTAAAACAGAACAAGGTGCTCGGGAGAGTAGTCTCCCGATCACAGCACACCAAGACAATTTAAGCATTCATACTGATTATCGGAAATTAGTTCACCCCCTAAAAATTGCCACATTGTACAGAGACGGATCCCTCGTAACAAGTGGATGGACCGAATATTGAATTCACAAACAAAGAAACAAGGAGCGCCTTGGAGGCAAATCAATAAAGGTCACAAGCCGGGACTCGAAAGGACAAAGTTCACTCCAGCATCAACCAGATTACGACGGTAGGGGATGCCACGCTCAAAGGTCACGTAGGAATTGACGAATAGGGACACATGGCAACGGAGCAACCAATGAAATCACCCGACCGAAAAACTAATCGCCATCAACAGCCACTACCTGCTAGTAGCACGTGTATTAACACTACTCAACGCACAACCACTAACCCACCGCTACACACCACTAAGCTCCCCAATAACGCACTGATAATATCACCCCGATTGGTGATGAAACGTTTGCAATCAAATTGCCCAGCTCAGCGAACAAGCCAATGACCAACATTAACTCTTATCTGAGGGATGAGAGAACATAAGAATGTACGCATTACCATCAAAATGTACGGAAGGATTGTTCAATGGTCATTTCCCAACGGTCACTTCCGAGGAGAGTTGTAAGCTGGAGTAAAACCATGTTACATCTATTGTATCCCTGAAGAAGAGTTATTTCAAACAAAACAATACTGACTGCAGTGCTCCAGAGAGCACCTTTGGCTAGGTTTCACGAGCATAACTATCCGCATTACAGTAATTATGCACACGCATTATTTTGAGAACAAGTGTGGAATTTGTGTGGGATCCGACACATACGAAGGACAGTTTTCAACGAGATTCTAGGGCAACACTCGTCAGTACTATCTAATCAAGACGACCAGCTGTTGGATGACAAAATGCTCATTCTGTGACGATGACGCAGGAGATCAGCACTAAATGCACAGAGGCGGCAACCGTGGTCCTACTTGCAGAATGTCGCCCACACATTCCAACCAAAATGTGACAGCTCACCATATGACTACAAAACGCTAAAAATTATTTCCCACCAGTGAGGTACTACCTGTTTTCGCTGCTTTTGTGCTTGATAAACCTTACAGTGGTCCAACTGAATAGTTGGACAATAAAATTCAGTTGTATTATTGCTTCTTAGAGAGATTTGACACTGGAAATCTGGATATCTGGGCCGATCAACGGAGGCTAACCAAAGTAAGTCACACGGAAAATACGGGTTTTCGAAGTTCATAACTTTACGAGCAGCTGGCTTATTCCAACTGTACATTTGAGCGGAATGTTACTTAGGGCTTCTTGTTTAAGCGAGCAAACCTCCAAAGTTTGGGGCCAGATTACCAGTTTACGAGACAGAGCACGAAATCCACTAGTGGCATATTTTAAAGGTCTGTAGCGTTCGAATCGAAGACAGCATGTGCATTATTTCACCCAGGCGGATACTTGAATAGCATTTGAATCCGTTGTACACTTCAGACGTAGAAAATTAGATCAGTTTGTTTACGGAATATCGACACAAAATTCTGGTCTCGGAAGCTCACCTTCCATTCACGGATTCACGAACTGATACACAGAATCAAGGCTTTTACCCAAGCTCCGTGAGTCGGGTTTGTTTTCGCCGTTAAGCAGCTGTTGTTCATCAGAAAAACAAGAGCAAAATAACGGTGTTGTATTGCTCTTTAAGTTCTCAGTGCGGGAAAGTAAGTTTTCCGGCGCAAGGACTAAAATAAAAAGCACCTAAGAGTCCTTCGATGACGCGTTAACAACCGTCGGACTAAAGTTACTCCACACGTTAACTACCGGAAATGGAAGAATGGTTGCCTAGTAAAAATATGCTCTCCGAGTTTGAAAATCCCACCATTTCCTGCCGTGTATTATATTGGTCAGTGGTAGAAATCCTGTCAGACAGAACATGTTCAAACAGGGCATAAGTAAATACTAGGTCCCATCGAATGTGACGATACTACAATGAAGGGATGTCAAGCAACCCAGGTGAGGCTCTCGAAAAAAAAGACAAATTAGTTTGCAACTGAGTGTATATTCGCTAATTTTGTGCAATTTGGTTTCAAGTAGAACATAAGGTTGACAGAAACCCGGGGACTTCGCCTACCTGATGAGCCCCAAAAGGGCGAAACCGGTCGTGGGCTGTCGGCGGAGTTTCAGCAACCTTATGAGTAGTACATTACAAAGATGTACACGTATGGCGATATTTCAAATATCGTAGCGACTGAAACATGAGGCGGCCTAGTGCAGCACATTCAGTTGCCTGAGAACATCATAAACGAGAGATTCACCTGGGTTCTAGCTGAGTCTCTCGAAAAAACAAATTAGTTTGCAAATGAGTGTATATTCACCAACCTTAGGGACGTTTCACAACCAGCGGATTTGAAACCGGCAACCATTTTTGTAACGGCTCGTTAGAAGTGCTCAACGGGGATTTCGTCTTCGTAGTGTTCTGAGTGGTCAACTTAGTTGGCATATTCAAAGAGCAGTCTGGAAGCCCATGTAAGTAATACGGGGGAGGGTGTGGTGTTTTGCAAATCAATGTTACATTTTCCCCATTTTCTACTCTCTTCATATAAACTTTAATTGCAATTTGTAAACACTGTACACGTATCATGACATTTTGTTTTATTGTACCAATAATTACATTAAAATCGAAAATGGTGAAATACACAATTTCTTGGCGCGACTTCCCTGCTTTTTGCTGAGTCAGTGAAATTGCATCCGATTGAACTGATTGCTGTTTGCTGAAGTCGTGGGATTGGATTATTGTGTTTGTGTGTGAACTGTTGAACGTCACAATAACTCCTTGTGACAATTTTCGGCTGTGATAAATTCCTACCGTGGAATTCACTTCTAACACTCGAACTATCAGTGGAGAATATCCTTTTTACTCTGGATATATTCTTCGCCGCCGAATACGATTACTGCACAACATTTCGTGTAGTGGGATTATTGGACCCCCAATTTAGTGAGTCTGTTCCATTCACTTGTCCATTTCTTATTGCCATTTGTTATTTCTAATCTGATATTTTGATTGTATATTTTATTGAACACGCACACTTAGGTCTTTGTCCGCTACAAGGGTGCGCCGAATAATCCATAGAACAGCAAATACCTTTTGAGCCGCTTTTCACGATGCAGTCAGAAGTACATGTTTGAAGAGGGCCAAATATCGAAACAGGCATCCTCACAACACCTTCTGGTCCAATCTCACCATCCACGACAACGGTATTCTCTGGGTCTCGCTGAGCCAGGCAAACGCACTTTTCGTAACTCAGATGAAGGGGCCAAACCAATGACCATTCCTCTACAGTTTCGACATCCACTTGGAGGGCACTGGCATTTGAATTTCCAGTAGACTTGGACTTGGAAGAATATCTGAAAGGTCGTTGATGTAGATCGAAAATAGACGTGGTCCAAAAACATGTAGTGTCTGTAATCCGTTGTCACATTTACCATTCTTCCTGAACTTGAACCACACTTTGTAATTGTCGTTCACATTGTATCATGACGTTTGTTTTAATGTTACGAATACACAATTTTCCGGTGCGACCTGCTGACTTCTTGCTGAACGGGTGTATTTACGCTCCGTTGAACTGTTTATTGACTGCTGAACCAGTGTGACTAAATCTCTGTGTTTGTGTCAACTGTCGAACGCCACAATAAATCCCTGTGACATTTTTTAGCCGTGGATAAGTTTCCTACCGTGGAATATATCGCTCATGCGGAACCATCTGCGGGAAAATTTCGATAAGTGAATATTTCTTTTCACAGCCAGTTACTGCATTTGGATCGGTGTAGTGGACTATTGCATCTACACATTCGTGAGTTTCCATTTGACTACTCATTCCTTTCCTGTTGTGATTTTGTGATTTTCTATTGGTTACTTTGCTTCTTAACTTATCCGAACACGCTGATAAGGTCCTAGTCCGCTACAAACAGAACCCTGAGCAACTCCAATAGCGACCAGCGCTGAGGAAGCGTGTGTCGAGCCTAATTTTACTAGGAATGTTCTGTGACATGAGCGCTTTCAATCCAGCTCACCTTCTGTGCTTCTTGTCGTTATCTTTTTGAAAAATAAATGAGACGTCTTTTTCAGATGAAGCCGAATACTTTGGAGTTCCAATGCCAGCGCCCTCCAAATGGATGTAGACGCTGCCAAGCAGTGGTCGTTGGGACGTTACCCTCATTGAGCGTGTCCAGCGGGCCGCCACGAGAATGGTTGCCGGCCTCAAGTCCGTGGACTACGAAACGCGTCTCGCGACGCTTGATCTCTTTCCCCTGGAGTACCGTCGCCTCCGAGGGGACCTAATTCTTACTTACGCCCTGTTTGAACAAAGCTTGGCAAACAGGTTTTTTACCGTTGACCCAGCAAACACCCGGCGGGGACATAGTAAGAAAATCTTCAAGCTCAGGGCACACACATTCATTAGACAAAACTTTTTTCATTTCGGGTAGTAGCTGCGTGGAATGACCTTCCTCCGACGGTTGTACACGCTCCTTCTCGAACCCAATTTAAAGCACTATTAGACATTTATTTATGCGAATCCTCGCGCTGGCGAGCATACTGCCGCGCGCTGAGAACATAAAGAGCAGTGCTACACCCTTTTTTCACTTGTGCCTTTCAGGTGAACGACAGCCACTGACCGACAAGAACAAAACCGACCCGGGAAAATTGGGCAAAAGCCTCGATCCTGTGTATCAATCCGTGAAAATCCGTGAAGGTAGCTTTTAATCTGACTGTACGTGCGTTGGCTTTATTGCGAAGAACACCGCGTCAGCATTGTGTATTCCCTTAACTGAAGCTGGTTCCAGTTTGTTAAGTAATCTACTCATTTCTGACAGGCATGCACGGCAGAAGTTACAAATCCACTTTTGAAGTTCCGTGTTTCTGACTTCCTTGCAGATAAAATCAAACGTAAGCGCAAAACAGTCAATGTGTCCCAGAAGGTCTTTTATTAACACTTGATCAACAAAGAGTGGTTCGTTTGTGATAGCCAAATCCACCAAGGGTTGTCCTTGGCCTGCCAGGCATCTGGCGGATGCAACGGCATGTTGACTTCAAGCGCTCAGCTGAACAACTTTGGTCAGTGCCCATGAAAGATATTCACCAGGCGTGAGGCACTGAAGTTCCGTTCAGGAGGAGTATTCACTATTCGCACAGTGGGACTGAATTTTTGAAAGATAAAAAGTTGACGACCATTATCTGCACAATGCTCTCAGCTGCAAAACCTTTGTAAATGGAGTAAAACTTTTCACACCAAAACGTTGTATTTTGTTGCGTATGTGCTCAAACAAAAACTGTCCCAATCCACATTCATATTTCTGCGGCCCACCAAATTTCATTGTTCACCGAAGCAACAGTGACTGGCTGAAAAGTCCTGTGGAATAATTACCCAGCATCGATAAGGCCCCGGGATGACTAAATGTGGCTTAAAAGCCTGGGCTGTTACTCTCAACTCCATTGCTTGATTGCTTTGGTCTGTCAGGGACACGTCATAGCTGCCGGTGGCTATTCGCAAATTGAGATTGACTTCTCGAAATCTACGGCATGTTCAGACTTGCCACTTCATAGTGTAGAATGTCTGTGTATAATGTGTATGCTCCTGTATTATTGAAAATCATTTGCTATGGTGATTTGTTAAAGTGAGCGAATTCTCATGGACAATAAACACCACCGACTGTGAATACGTTAACTGATGATGAAAAATCGCGAATTGTGGAAAACGTTGACTCACATGCAATGAACGTAACTTTCAGGTGTGTTTCCACCGAAACAACTTTCCTCAACATTTTAGAATCTAAAGGCCTTTGGAGATGCAACCTATGCGTAGGCGCATTCGTGCAAACAAATTTTGGTCGATGATTCTTTGTTACCAGTAAAAATTCCGTAGTGCACGCTAAGTATTTGCTAAACGTCGTGCACGTTTGCTGGCAAAAACCAGAGTTCTCCACTATGGGTTACGAATCACGCTAGAAAGACCCCGAGGTTTATCGATTAGGAACATGGAACATACGTCAACCACAGAGGACAGCTGAACGATCTTAACCGACGCACACGACTAAAATGCGGCAAGGGGTGCACGATGCCTAACTAACTAGCCACATAGAGCCTACGTCGATAATACCAGACAACTTAACGATCTTAACCGACGCACACAACTAACATGTGGCTAGGGGTACACGATGCCTAACTATTCAGCGCACCTATCCCTCTGCAGCGGGGAAAAGGCTCAAAATGGACGTCATTGAATGCTGAGATATATCGGTCGTTTTGAAGTTTACATATGTGTTTCTGGGAGGCGCACTTTCTTCTTCGTGAGGAGTGTTCATTTATCCGCTGAAGTCCTGAAATGAGAGGAAGACATAATTTAGGTTACCGAAATATCACCATAAGGCGGACGGCCGACTAACTGGTAGAGATACTTACCCCAAAATTCACTGCAGCGACTATGCTGTCGTAGATGCCTGTTCACGCAATGCCATCTTCGGCGGTTATTTCGCATGCCTGTTTACTGCACCTCTCAAGAAATACGAGACTCACATGAAATGCCGTCGGCGGTGGTTTGGAAACACGTGTAAGGGGTACACCTTTTTCCGGTAGGTTGTAATCCGACAGCCATCGTTGGTGGATTGGAAAGGAAGCTAAGAAAAAGTCAATGATGGATAGCTCTTACTGTTCGGAACGGACCAATCTCGAAATACAGAGAACAGGTGTACGCAGGGAAGCCCATCGCCTAGTAGAAAGGGCGTGTGAATTCTCCGGCACAGGTGTCGACAGTCTGGGAGCATCTGGGTATCTGCACCACAAACTATAAGTTAATTTACGTAGCTCGACCTCAGCTTGTTTGTTCCGACACTTCCATACGGCAGCCGCAGTGGAAGCGGACCAAAGGGCCTCAAAACGAGAGCATGCATATGTCGTCATTCTACAGACTACGTTTAGAACGTAGGCGTCACCCTCCAGGATTTGCCGCCTGTCGCACTGGTACGACGTATGCATCTGAAACTCCCGCATGAGCCACTCGGCGTGCCGGGACACCTTTTGAATGGCATGCTCCAACGTGTCGAAGTGGTGCACCCGATCGTTGAGGCGCCCGATCGCATTCTCCAATCGGCTGTTGGTCACATTACCGAAATGAACCATTCCGGACTGTGCGTGTATGGCCCATTTTCGGGTGATGTACAACCAGCGAGCGGTAAGCTAGGAAAGAAATCGGGGATCGGTTCGGCGCAGAAGCTGTAGATCTTGTCTGAATCCGTGTGCTTGTAACACGATGAACATAAAACCTACTGGACAGCATTGTCCAGGCGAGCCATGCGGTTAAATGTGCCGGCTATTCGCAGAATATGTCTATGACCAAAATACATGGATATTAAATGTGATTCCTGATGGCTTTGCGGACATAAAAGTAGCAAAGCATAACTTCAAAGCCGAACACGACTCTTGCCGCACGCGTCTGCGCCGCCGACTTGTTCATTACGATGGTCCTGACCGGATACCTTTCGCCCATCATTTCTTTGAGTAAGCCGAACAGTTTACGCATGGGAGCAAACTGCTCTCTCTCTACGAATGCATACATAGCCGGACGCCCTGTTCCCATGCCGTCCGTTATCAAGAATGTGCACAGTTTATATCTAAATGCGGAATATTGGATGCTTTAGAAAACTTACCCAAGGCGGTTTGTTGCATGCGTTCCGTCTACATTTACTACATCTGGAATAACACTATCTGCTGCCATCGGGAGAAACATGTGGCTATAGAGACCGCTTGCTATTCGCACACCGAGATTGATTTCTCAAAATCTACGGCATTTTCAGACTTGCCACTTCATTGTGTAGAATGTATCCCGAAGTTTTGCCAGGACCGAAGGCATATCATCTGCTACATGAAAACCCAACCATGCGGCACCTACTCAACATAGCCGGTCGACATTTACGGCAGTAGTTTTGTATATCCTTAGTAGTAAGAATCTTTCCGAATTCATCCGCCACAAACTGCCGCACCTCAGATGACGGTGTTCCATATCTCAGCAGGGCTTGGCATGTGCCCAACTCGTTTTCGGTTAGGCGTCGATTGACTGGAAGCCGATCGTAAAAGAAACTTTGACAGTTTGTGGTTGTGTTCCAGAAAATAAGAAGTCATGCCCAGTTGGTTCCTTTGGCTCCGTAGACAAACCGCACTGGACAGCTGGTGTTTCGCGTGCTTTTTTATTAAAGAGTACGCTGGCTTATTAGTTTCACCCGCAGGGTTTTGCAGAAAAATGCGTTGTGCTTAGAGCCGCCGGCGCCATTAACTTTTGAAAATTCAATTTTATTGTGCGAACACCGACCGCCAACTGCGTGTCCCTGATCGTTTAGGAAACAGGCAATTGGGTTGAGAAAGTCAATCCATAATTTTGAGTCTAGGCATCCCGAGGTCCCAGAGTTATGATCACTTCAGTGAACACTGAAGTTTGGCGAGCAGTAAAAATATGAACGTAGACTTGGGTAATTTTTGGTTCGGTCACATACGCAACAAAATCAACATTATGGCGAGAAAATTTTTCCACTCGTAAAGGTTTTTCATCTAAGAGCACTCTGCGGCCAAGGGGCTCCTCCGGAATGCCATGAGGGTATTGAAGTCACCTGCCAGCAAAAGTTGTCTAAAGTGGTGGCTTGGGGAGGACTGTCCACGGGTTCGCTTCACAACCTGGGCACCTTCAATGGTCTTAAATGGGAACAGTAGACCACGCCTGGAAGAGAATTGGTCCCACTCGGCTGGAATTGGATCCACAGTGCATCACAAACAGGTGCAGAAGTAGTGCCAGCTCGGAAAACAGAGTAGCCGTCCATCAAGATCTACGCGTCAGAGACACTTGGTTTACGCCAGGTCTCCGTGTGTGCAACCATGGACGGCCGTTTAAGGCAAACTGACTTTTATTATCCCAAGGTTTCTTGAAGAGGCTGGGACAGTATGTGAACAAGAATTTCAACACTGTCTCTGTTGCTTCCGAATGTTGGAAACCGAGAGTCGTGTAAACAGCTGTAGGTCAGGTTTGAGTTCCAAGCTCCGAAGGGGCCTTTAAAACATACTCTTCTGCTTCCTGTCTCGGTGGTATCGAGAAACGCTTTCATTTACAGTTTTTTCGCCTTGTGGGAGCCCAGTTTGTGCGAGTATTCTACCTATGGATGCCGAAGATTTCTCGCGTGAGCTAAAATGTCGAGCACTGTTACTTGTGGCTCTTTTAATACCTCTTTTTGGCAACTAGGTTTGCTGTTGTTCGAGGATTTTTGGCAAAGTTGTGGCTGTTTGGTTTCTTGGTGTGGTTAAATCGACAAGTTGTTCCATGATGCCCTGAGCGATGGGTGGCAGCACATAGAAGTTCTTTTGGCGGCGCTCCCGTGAGGCTCGTTTTTGCGGAGGACCTCACCTTGAAACCGGTCAGCAGCTTTCTGGTTTGGCGAAACTTATGTGTTTTTTGGCTGCCGTCGCCCTCCTTTCGTCGCTTGCGATAAGCGTGGCCAACCGGGTCTGCGAGAGATTTTTGATTTCGCTGTGGCAGGTTTATGTTTCTGGTTTGGCGAAACTTATGTGTTTTTTGGCTGCCGTCGCCCTCCTTTCGTCGCTTGCGATAAGCGTGGCCAACCGGGTCTGCGAGAGATTTTTGATTTCGCTGTGGTCAGGTTTATGGCTTTGGCTGTCGGGGTCTTGGGCGAACAGTGTGTCCACAGTCAGAGGGGCCACTTCTGACGGAGTGGGGCCTGAGATTGGCAGTTCCTGATTCTCAGCGATAGTATGGGTCTCGCAGCAATCCCTGATGTCGAGGATAATGCATGTGGTTGGTTTGTGGGCAGGCTTCGTCGCCTGTTTTCATACGTATGATCCAGTCCAGCTCAGAAGTTGCGACTTAGGTATGGAGTTCACTGCTGTACATTCGCTGTAGGTTTCGGGAAACGTCACTGATATTTCTGCGCACTTTGGGCGCTGCGTCCACGTGAGGCTTTTCACCTCCCGAGTGTCGGTGCCTTTGGTAGTCGAGGGAGCTCTGGTGCTTGAGTAGAAACTGCAATCGGGAGTAGTGGCCAGTTGCGTCGGCGCGCTTTCAGGAGCACAAGGGGCTTTAACAAGAGTCGGTTAAGCCATAAGTTTGGGGTCGACTGAAACAGCGCGAAGGGCAAGCCTGTTTTGCAACTCTCATTCTGGAATTGCTATGACCCAGCTTTTGTGCCTTTAAAACGCGATCCTCAGTTACACGCCTGACTCTTGATTAGGTCGTTTGAACGCAGACAACTTGATCCAAGATCTTCTGTACGGCAGATGGGAAGGATTAGATGACTCGAAACCCAATTATTCGCTCGCTTCCGTTCTTGCGTAACCGATCCGCGTGAGGCGACGTAACCAGGCTTTGTTGGGACACTACCAGGGGGCAACTGTGCCAGACTGTTTGGCGTGACTTTTCCGGAAATACCCCTAAGGTGATCAGTCCGCTCTTTATTACCCACCTGTCCACTAGAGATGCCATGACGGTCTTATTTGCAGCATCGGAGAGCTGGATGAAATTCGTCACAGCCAGCGAACCCGGGATGGATAACGCAAGGTCCTCAATCAGCAGATAAAGTTCTTTATCAACTTTTGTTCAGGTCGATGTGCTGTTTGCGTTTGCAGCCTCCAGAGCTTTACAAAGGAACTCCAGGTTTGCGTCAATTGTTCCGATTAAAGCGGAACATTCATATGGTCTTTCCGATTCAGCACTGGGAATTTAGCTTCGTTTTTGATGGCTCTCTTCTTGGTTACGGAATGTGTTGCACCCTTAAAGTAGAGGCAGTTGGCGCAGACACACAGGTCCGGAGTCAGCTAGATAGCTTGCCTGATCGTTCGTAAACCGATGCACTTACAGTGCCACCAGGCCTTGAAGGTGTGGCTTGCATACCAAGTCTTACATTCGAAGGACTGCCATTTAAGCCACGGCCCCTCGATAACTGCATATGGCAGCCTGTATTGATTTAGGCCATGATCGAAACTAGGTGCAAAGCAAGAACTGGGCAAGAAATGACGGAGGTTATCACGAAATGTTGTGTGAGAGTGAAAAAACAAATGAAACTTTTGAACTCTAAATAGACTTTACTGTGAAATAATTCTTTCACTAATTTACACGAGCAAGAAATGAAACCATTTCGAACGTCCCGCATCCGGTTATTATCCAAATGTCGAGAAGTTGGATGGTGAGAGGTGCCAGGGGAGGTACATATGTTTCGGCAATTTCGAAGCAACAACTGTTAGCCTCGTGTGGCAGCAAGAGCTGTGGAAATAATTTAAAAAAAATCGGCGTAAATTCGCTGGTTATTTTCTCGTTTGTAAACTCTAGGTGAACGTGGTCTCAATGACAAACGTAGTGCCATGCCTGGCCACTGACGGCCACCGATGGCGCGTTTACTTTTTGGGAAATTTAACCCATCAGAACTACGTTAGTCCTTGATGGAGTCGTCGGCTTGCTCAATGGTCCGCGAAAGGGGTTTTGGTTTCGGGCTCTCCCGAGGCCCGATCTAATAATAATAATAATAATAATAATAGTAATAATAATAAGCTTTGATCCCAACTTATGGCTGGCATACCGTCACGTATGGTGATAATATTACCGTCAGAATAAAAGAATGACTAGCGGAGATTGTGGGAACTGGAGGTTAGGAAATGGGACAGCAGCATAGGGGGCTGTCGTTATTCGATATAGGCATGATCACCCCGAAACCGGCACGGACAGGGAGGCACAGTCAATATGATTTATTGGAGGGAATAGTGAGCAAGATAAGATTTTTGAGTTCTGTAAGTAGCGGACAAAAAAGGCGAGGGAGGGCTAAGCAAGAGGCTTTCTACCTGGCACATGACAAGAAAAGTTTAACGGTGAAAAATGAGAAACCAAACATCAGTTCATGTGAAGCAGCAGAGTTGATGCCATCCAGCCCATCATGCTGAACCAAGACTCAGAATCATCGCTAAAGCCTTGTCGCCTAGGACTGTTGGGCTCATGGCAGGGTCACGAAAAAATGTAAGCGGAGATGACGAGGTGGGCGGATTAGCAAAGCGGATACGTGTTAACAGGAATCACAGAAACATTATGTACAATGAAACTGTAGAGACTCACCGGTGTCGCCATTGTGGAGTCGGGCATAGTAGTTCTTTGGTAGAGTAAGATGACGGCAACACGTGCGAACACGAACTGTATAAAAAGTTATTTAATTTATGGGGAGTGCAAACAGCTTGACGGTTAAATTCGAACGAAAAGTTCAGCTGATCGAAATGAATATGTCATTTAGGCAGCTGGGGTTAAGTGGAGAGTTTGTTGTATTTGCAGTTAATGAAACGAATGGATGGGAGAGCACGGTCGAGAGAGGGAATGGAATAGTTGTGTGTGCGCTATTAAGCTGGGTATGGCAGTGCCGTGCCATCATTGGCCTGACATGCTCCAGTTTGTGGACAGCTCCTTAACGGACGTCAAATTTTAGGCGATCAGGCTGGAATATGCGGTTCCCGTGTGAGAGTGAAAAAACAAATGAAACTTTTGAACTCTAAATAGACTTTACTGTGAAATAATTCTTTCACTAATTTACACGAGCAAGAAATGAAACCATTTCGAACGTCCCGCATCCGGTTATTATCCAAATGTCGAGAAGTTGGATGGTGAGAGGTGCCAGGGGAGGTACATATGTTTCGGCAATTTCGAAGCAACAACTGTTAGCCTCGTGTGGCAGCAAGAGCTGTGGAAATAATTTAAAAAAAATCGGCGTAAATTCGCTGGTTATTTTCTCGTTTGTAAACTCTAGGTGAACGTGGTCTCAATGACAAACGTAGTGCCATGCCTGGCCACTGACGGCCACCGATGGCGCGTTTACTTTTTGGGAAATTTAACCCATCAGAACTACGTTAGTCCTTGATGGAGTCGTCGGCTTGCTCAATGGTCCGCGAAAGGGGTTTTGGTTTCGGGCTCTCCCGAGGCCCGATCTAATAATAATAATAATAATAATAATAGTAATAATAATAAGCTTTGATCCCAACTTATGGCTGGCATACCGTCACGTATGGTGATAATATTACCGTCAGAATAAAAGAATGACTAGCGGAGATTGTGGGAACTGGAGGTTAGGAAATGGGACAGCAGCATAGGGGGCTGTCGTTATTCGATATAGGCATGATCACCCCGAAACCGGCACGGACAGGGAGGCACAGTCAATATGATTTATTGGAGGGAATAGTGAGCAAGATAAGATTTTTGAGTTCTGTAAGTAGCGGACAAAAAAGGCGAGGGAGGGCTAAGCAAGAGGCTTTCTACCTGGCACATGACAAGAAAAGTTTAACGGTGAAAAATGAGAAACCAAACATCAGTTCATGTGAAGCAGCAGAGTTGATGCCATCCAGCCCATCATGCTGAACCAAGACTCAGAATCATCGCTAAAGCCTTGTCGCCTAGGACTGTTGGGCTCATGGCAGGGTCACGAAAAAATGTAAGCGGAGATGACGAGGTGGGCGGATTAGCAAAGCGGATACGTGTTAACAGGAATCACAGAAACATTATGTACAATGAAACTGTAGAGACTCACCGGTGTCGCCATTGTGGAGTCGGGCATAGTAGTTCTTTGGTAGAGTAAGATGACGGCAACACGTGCGAACACGAACTGTATAAAAAGTTATTTAATTTATGGGGAATGCAAACAGCTTGACGGTTAAATTCGAACGAAAAGTTCAGCTGATCGAAATGAATATGTCATTTAGGCAGCTGGGGTTAAGTGGAGAGTTTGTTGTATTTGCAGTTAATGAAACGAATGGATGGGAGAGCACGGTCGAGAGAGGTAATGGAATAGTTGTGTGTGCGCTATTAAGCTGGGTATGGCAGTGCCGTGCCATCATTGGCCTGACATGCTCCAGTTTGTGGACAGCTCCTTAACGGACGTCAAATTTTAGGCGATCAGGCTGGAATATGCGGTTCCCTGAGCAGCAGGATTCATTTCAGGCTGGCCGAGGAAACAAGGCAAAATGAAGCCCATATGAGATGACAGGGTTTTTCGGTCCGCTGGGGGATCCTGTGGTTCTAGGTCATATGCCAGCTGGAGTGGATAACAGCCAACCAGGTCGTCCAAGTCGACTATTGCCGAAGTTCAAAGCTAAAGAAGATAGAGGGTGGGATGAGATTAGAAAAGCATGGTGGGTTTGAGCAGACATCAAATGCGATGATGTGCATAATTATGCATAGAAAGAAAGACATGACGTCTACCGCAACTATGGTGCCAACTTACACCTCGTACAAGTCTAGTCCCTACACCGGATTACTCCATTAACTGTTTAGCGTCTATTGTTCTCGGCAAAACCCTACTGGCAAAAACCAAACCAAAATTAGCTCTTTTCTTCCTCAAATCACTGAGTGACTTGATAACCTACTAACTCTAATTAGACAGTGTTAATGGCCCGGTTGTTTTCTATTTCCCCAGTGAACTTATGCCTCTTCCCAGTCCAGTCCCTACCCCGGATTACTCTATCAGCTCTGTCTAGTAACTGGTGGTCACAGCTTGACTCTAACTGATAAAAACCAAACCAAAGTCGATTTTCTTCTTCATCTCATTATTAGAGCGCATTCTGCGCTCATATATATATCCATTAGATGATTTGCCCCACGCAACACCCACACACAACATTGGGGAACGCTTTTGCTCGACATGGCAGCCCAAAACAACACTCCGAGGCAGTTTAGCCATAGTGCCACGAGTATCAAAATTCCAGCCCCATCGTCTCATTGACAACCGTCATTTCACTTCTCCTCCGCGACTTGCCTCTACCAGCGTCTGTATGCTGTTTGCCTGTTCGAATTGACTGAGCTACCTTTACTGGCCTTTTTTTCACGAGACCAAAAAATGGTAGCTGGCGTATTTATTAATGCACAAACCGCACTTATGACTGCTTGGATGGTTTTCCACCTTGAAGATCTGGTAGCATGCACGAGGGAAAAAAACCTGATGTGGATGACGGGTATGCCATGCAGAGAGGGTCGCCCTGTTACGTTGCGCCATGGTGCGTTCGTATACCCCCACCCCTCCCTATGATCTACAACTCCGGGATCACCAAACGGACCAAGAAGACCTACAATCCCATATCGGTTTGGTTCCACCTTGTTTCCTCGACCAGGCTGAAAGGAATACTGCTGCTCAATGAAATGCATACCCAAGTCGAATCATCTCAAATGTGACGTCCGTCACGGGGCTGTCCAAAAACGGAAGCATGTCAGGCCAATGATGGCACGGCACTGCTATACTCAGTTTGATAGCACACCCGCAACTACTCCATTCCTCCTCCCAAACAAGCCCACTTGCCCACTCGTTTCACTGACCCCAACTACCACCATGACATTCATCCCAACTCGTTGGACTACTCGTTCGAATCCAGCCACCTCTGTGTCCTCATCCAACCTACCCCCAGCGCCTGACTTTCCTACAACGGTGCAACCAGTGAGTCTGCTTGTTCTCAGATTGCATCATATTTCTGAGACTAAACTTGCCATGTTCTCCCACTTCGAATTACGGCATATCTACCTCCACTTTATCTCTTTGTGACTCCGGCCATTTACCCAACCGCCCAAGGTCATGGCCCCTCATGGCCAGCAATGGTTTTCCATTTTTCCAGTTCATATCAACCGACTGAGTCTTTGAATTACTCGGACGTCATGCCCATCGTTCCCTATAATTTGCAAAAGAAACCTGTTATCATTATTTCATCGAATACTCCTCACTGTTCATAACGCTGTCCCCATTTTGCGGAATCCCCACTAGCCACATACCCCCCAGTCACATGCCCCATTCTGACTGTAGACGCATGATCATGCCCGAAGTTATGCCACCCACAATTCGGGAAATAAGCATGATCATTATCACTTTCAAGTGCTGATATGGAATAGGATGTAGATGGATTTGTATATGATAGATCATCGACCAAGTTTTGGATTTGCTAACATATGATATCAAAGTACAGGAATCCAGTAAAGCCGACATAAGCATGCAGAGTGATGGCGTGGTTAGGAAAGTCAGATGTATAACGGCTCACGGGAGTGAACTTTCTAGATGACTAGTTGAGCTGGTATTTTTTACATGAGTTACACAGTACCGGGAAAGAAAATAAGTGTAGGGAAAATAGTCACCAGTACTGGAAGCACTGCTATCAGCTTCAAGCTGACTAGTGGTGCATAGCTAATACAATGTCTTTGGGCGCTAGTCTCGAAGGCTAGTAGAGGAGGGTTAGGTATATCTGTATACACATATTCCTCATTGTACATGTTCACCCCTGGAAGCAGTGTTCAGGTACGTGTGATTTATTCGGTTCACTAAGTTGGCTTCGGTTTGGTACAACCATAATTATGACAAGGGCTGCTAAGTTCCGCATATCCGGGTAGGCCTTGAGCATCATGAAATCCCAGGGCTATTTCATCTGTTTTTTAAGAATTTCTTTTTTTACAGACGTGAGGCCAGTTTTTTATTTTTTCTTCTTTTCATCGTCTGTAGCTATAGGCTTGCTAGTCAAATGACACAACCCAGACGTGCCCAACCCAGAAGCTGCAAACAAAAGACGACAGTGCTCTTTTATTGATTTCCTGATTCAAGGGCATGCTCGAAACCACCGGTAATGGGCGAAGCATCCGTGCTACTGGAAAGATGGCGGGTATACGAACGCAACATGGTGCATCGGGACAGCGCGACCCTCCCTACCGGACGTATCGAACACCGCATGTGGTTTTTATCCATCGTGCATGCTACCAGATCTGCAAGGTGGCATGCCACCAAGCAGTCATAATTGCGGCTCATGCAATAATAAAGAACTCCACGTTGATTCCCCCTGTGAATCAATGGTGAACAAGGGTAACGTTCCTTGTTTTCTGACTACTCATGAGTAACATGACTTACACCAGTTTATTATGACACCGTTTCGTTTTCTTGCTGCTCGTTTTGCCCCCGCTTTGTTCCTACTTAATATCTGCTTATCCCTCAGTAAGTGATGTCAATATTTGTTGCCCGTCTGTCATCGCCTGCAAGTTCACCTCGATTGCACCCATTTTTTGAGCGCCCACTCCAACGGAAAGGCGAAATGACCGGGAAACCGCGCAATCTGACCTGTCGCGCGACACGAGCGGCTGCGTCGACGCCGACCGAAAGACAGTCCCTCACATCCCGAACGTACCGACTCCTGCGCCGTTACGGCCAATTCACACTGCCAGACTGCCCCCATATGAATGTTTGTACATCGTTTGGTACTTACTTGCTGTTGCCCCTATAGTAATCGGTGCTGTGACAGTGACTACTTCCCGCTCCTGCTGACTGCGTCATTGTTGATTGTACGTTTTCTTAATTCATGATGCTTACTAATCCGTTTGTCTGTAGAACCAGTTCCTGTCAGTCCTCAATATATCATCTGCTGCCCCAAGTCCGTCTGCTCCTACTGACTACTGGCTGCGAACTGCGTAAAATCCAATAGTCGCAGTAGTCCTGTGATATCCATAACCGTCCGTATCCTACTCTCCAACAACCAGATATTTCATCCGATCTGGGGAAAGCTAGGCCGGTAAAACAGCTCAATCAGTTCGCATAAGCAAACGACAAGCAGCTGCTCAAAAAAGCAAGTCGCGGGGTTAAATGAGGCGGTAGCTATCATTGGGACGATTGAGACAGAACGGAGATGGCCAGAACGCACGAGCCATGGTTGAGTGATGATGGAGCGTGAGCTATCGAACCGAACAGTAGCATACCGCAATGTTGTGTGTGTGCTGAATTGTTTGCGAGGCGTATAATCCGTTCTCAAAGATGAGAAACTCTGGCTTTTACTTGTTTTATCTTGGTTAGGGTTGGGAAGGATGAGGACTCCTTATTAAACGGAGCGGATAGAGTAGCCAAGGGTAGGGACCTAGCTAGGATGAACATGGTTCAAGTTGCTATAAGCAAGTCAAACGGGTAGTAAAGTGTGGTAATGGGGTTGATTTTTTAAATTATTTTTTTCATTATTTTTTCGTCCATCAAATACACCTTCGCCAAACTCAGAGGTGGTCTGGACCCCGTCCATAAAATAGATCATGAGATAATTGGATATTAAGTAGGGTAGTCGCGGCCTCACACGTAAGGAGGTTTTCTACAGACTGCGAAAACGTGTGTTTATGCGTGAAATTTCGGAACCGATCGGAAAGATTGTTCCAGATACGAAGGTAGTAAACCAGGAGAGAGTAGTTTCGTAGGATTGTACACGCTTGAGATCACACTAAGAGGTTGCCGAATTTACGGACGTTATAGCGTGTAGACGATATTACGTTCAGTCTAGCCTCCGCTATAAAAGTATTTCGGTACGGCGGACGGCATGAAGGAGGTAAATTTAGCTTTAGCCGTCTGAGCGATGTTGGCTCAAGTCCCACGATTGTACAGTGGGAGAGAAGGCTGGTCTGTGGGAATAGCTTTTTGATGAATGAATGTTGGGCGTCCTCGGGAGTCACTCTACAACTTTGGGTATAAATGAAAGAGAAAGCGGGACAGAATTTTACAACTGGCCGCACCCACAGCTTAGAAATAGCAACATTTTGATCTCGAAGATGGAGAAGGAGCGTACTGTTAGAAAGAAGAGTCTGCGTGCTCGGGCAACGTGGAACTGGACTTGATTAGAAAAACTGAAGGTTCAAGAGTATCTGAGACCAAAGTCTTTGATCTCAGAGTGAGTGAAAGGATTCGCATTAATTGTGAACATATCAGGTGGGACAGAGCAGCGACAGGAATTTATGTGGGACCTGGAAGAAGATAAGCTTAGGCTATAGGCACTTTATCAACGAGTCAGACAGTCTAGGTCTTGCTGGATCCAACGAAAGGCAAGAGTTGTATCAGAGGGAAAATGTGTGAGCAATTTTTATATGGTCCGCAAAAATAAAAGTTTTATCATGGAATACGGCGTTGAAGACGTCATCGATATATAACAGGAAGAGGATGGGGCCAAGCACGCTCCCTTCAACGACTTCGCCATTGATCGGAAGCGGAGATGACTGTTTGTCGCCATTTTGTAATTTCTGTGAACTACCAGATAGATAAAAGGTGAACCAATGAGGTTAGGATCCATTGATGCCAACAGATTTGAGTTTGCTCGGCAGAGATGCATGGGGTCCTGATCAAAGGTTTTCTAGATATCCAAAAAGATTGTGACAATGGAGTGTCCGGTTGCAGTGACAGCCTCAAAAAGGTTAAGTCGGCAGCCATTAACGGATCTATAAGATGGGAGTAGGTAGTGTTGGTCATTTGGGACGTTTGTAGCTAGGAGAAACTTGATTAACGAGCATTTGACTGGCCGTCCAAGGGTTCGAATTGAAAGAGGGAAATGATGAATCCCTCTGTAATTGGAAGTAGTTTGTTTGGATCTGGATTTGGAATAGGGGTGAACAATATGTTGTTTTCACTGGGAGGTGACGATTTCAGATTAAAAAGAGTTAAGACAGCGTATTTCCTTCCTCTGAATAAAGAATAGTCAATCACCCAGTAAACACGCCACCCACTGCCATTGGTGGGTTACATTTGGCACCGGCGGTTGCGCTCTGCGAAAGGCGAGAAATTCGTTGGCTTCTTGAAGCAGGGTATACTCCGGAAGTTGGCGAATGTCCTGTTCACATTTTTTTATTCACATGCTTGCGGGCGCCTAAAAATGCATAACGAGCTCCATGTATTTTTTTGTCAGCAGTGCTATTCAACAAGGATGTCCACTCTTAATTTTCATTTTATTTCGTCACTGATCAGTTGGGGTGGTGAACACCGAAATGTCTCCATAACCACATTGTCCAGATTTCTCCGATCGAGTAGCTTGTCACCCCGAAAATGGCGACCGCAGAATTCTTGAAGAAGGTGCATTTGACGCAGAAAGTTTGGCTTAGTTCATCCAGTTTTGCGTGTGCTTCGTCTACATAAAGATCAAACTCATTTCACAGGGCTGTACTCTTCGAACTTCATCTAAGAATTCAAGCAGTGATGCTGTAAGTCATGGAACGCTTTACATATCTCAAAAGCCGCATCATCTACGGTGGTGTGATAGACAGAGTAAAGGCACGCATCTCAAAGGCCAGAATCACTTTTGCAAACTTGTATCACCTGGGACATGAACGCATTTTGCTGTGTCTCAAAGGGTGGGCGTATCAGGCTTTAGCATGGGTTACATCGCCGTGCGGCTACGGGATTTCTGGAGGGTTATATCATCCGTTGTGTTGACATTGAATTTCCCCACGTTTATTCTGTCCCATTTGTAACACCCGCCCCACTTTGTGTTTGGTGTGTATATATGAACTGACATTTGTTTGTCATTACCACTTCATCCATTTGGCCTTGAGGTCATCCGGCTATTTGTATCTGACTTTGAACGTGTGACTGTCGCACGTGGGAGCCTGTTTGCTCCCTTGCTTTGCACTTTTGTAGTCCAAGCGGACTGTTTGCTTTGGACGCGTATCTGCTGTCGAGTTTTGTATAAATTGTAAATTTTTCTTACCCTTAGCGTATAGAAACTCAGCTTCGACTTTGTTCTGCCTACCCGGAGGTTCTGGTATTACGCGTTACTCAAAGATACCGTTCGACCGTTACACGGGGAGTCAACTAAAACTTTTAGTCTACGATCAAAGATGTCACAAAACACCAACGGCTGTCGGCTGGAATCGGCGGATTCTCAATGATGATTTTTCTGGTAGAGCAGACGGTAATCCACTTAAATCATATATCGTGCACTGCAAACAAGGTCGGCTGGGAGGTGCTACACACACCGAGTTACTGCATGGCAAAAGGAGCGCTGTTTCCTGGTAAAGTAACTTGTTGGGTAGCCAGACTAGTACAAATTTGGTGAACCCGAGTCTTTTGAGAAATTTTTTCAAAGCTTTTCATTTCAAGTCATCGTATTTTTTCTTTTTCCCTGTCATTATGGGGGCACACTCCGATTCAGCAGCTTTAATCGTAAATGCAATCGGCATTTGTTTACCAGACTATGACCACTTTATCCCAGGGTACGGTTTACCAGGTGGAGGCTTTTTTACAAACTGACGCATCACTTCCCAAGCCACCCGTTTTTCTTGTGTTGTCCAGCATTTTCTTTGTGATGTAGCAACAGAAGTAGATCTGTTGGAAGCTATTACAAAGAAAATCCCTATGACATCCTCTGAGCGACTGTCATCAGTAGGACAGGAAAGTCCAAAAACGAAATGCTAAGGGGCATATTTACCACCGTCGAACTTAGTGACAGATCGCTATCACAACTGCTTCGTCAAATGCGTAGTCTTCTGCGCGGCCGTAAGCTGGCAGTGAAAATCATGGGCTAACTATGGCTTGACAAACTCCCACCCTCCATGTCACACGTCATCAGTGCGTCCGTTGATGACCACGGTTTGGACCAGCCAGCTCAAGTGGCGGACAGAATACACGAAACCTACCCCAATAACCCCATAAACTCCGTCTCCTGCCCTACACCCACTACTTCCACAGATTCCGAGCCGATTCCTGCTTCCTTGTGCGAAATACAATCTATATTTGATACGTTCGCCGATCGCCTACAATGGCTGGAGATCAACAAGCATCAGTCACGTTCTGTCGCTCGACCTTGACCTCGCGCCCGTCCCTCTTGGTGTTTGTATCACTAATCTTTCGAGTCTCAAGCACGCAAGTGCCAACCCCCTTGTTCCTTCAAGCCGCGTCTCAACAACCTTTCAAACACATCAGCCAGTCAGTAACGGCGACGACTGTCAGATGACCCCCTCAAACTAGTCGCCAATCCTATATCACCGATTTTCCAAGTGGCATGCGGTTCCTCGTGGATACAGGAGCCGAAGTGTTACCACATAAGAATCCAATTCCTGATTCCGCCTCTTATTCCTCACAAGCCACCAACGGTACCCGCATCGCTACATAGGGCAAACGTTCCCTTGCCCTTGACCTCGGATTGCGACGTGCGTTCAAGTGGATCTTTCCTTTGGCCGACGTCCAAACACACATCGTCGGTGCAGACTTCCTGACCCACTAAAACCTATCTGTCGATGTTCGACACAAGCGCTTCTTGGGCATGCTCACTTCGATATAAGTCCCCGATATAGTGCCCCAACTTCATTCACAGGTGTCCGAGTTATCTTACCTGATTTCCACTTTGCTGACATACTTTGGAGTTTTCCAACCCGTACTCATCCATCTCAGTACACTCGACAGGTCACTCACTACAAATTGCAAAACACCAGTTTAAACATGCTCGAAATCGACATCATGCGTACTTCATTGAGTCACTGGTCGTAACCCTAAATATGTTACCCTAGAAATCTAAAGGTGCTTGGAGACCTTGTAGAGATTACCGTTCTCTCCATAACGCCACTATCCCGGACAGGTATCCACGGTTTCGCAAGTACCATATGCCACACAAACAGCTTCTCCATACTCGATCTCGTACGTGCCTACTACCGCATACCCGCAGCCCCGGGTGACATCCCTAAAACACCCATTGCAACTTTTGGCCTTTTGAAATTCACGCGTATCCCCTTTGATCTTCGAAATGCAGCTCAAGCTTTTCAACGTTTCATGGACGAAGTTTTACGCGGTTTAGCTCTTGTGTATGCCTATTTAGATTATATTTTGTTTACTAGCACCTCCCCAGCCAAACACGCAGCTCGTCTCAGGGCAGTATTTGGGCGTCTTCCTACTTACAACACACGTTTAAATATTGCAAAATGCATGTTCCGTGTTACTAGCATAGATTTTGTTCGCTACCACGTCTACTTAACCCGTATTCTACCATCGTTTGATCCTATTTTGGCCCTAGAATCTTTTCCCCGTACCCGTCACTATTACCCAACTCCGTCGTTTCACTGGCATCATCAACTATCATCGGTGATTCATCCCTCATTGTGTAGATACGTTACAGCCACTAACCGATTTACTTGGTTACAAAGATAAATCTACCACATTGCACCCCACCGCCATTGCTGCTTTTGAAATAGCCAAGCAAGCCATCGCTCCTCGATACCCACGAAAATGCGAGGCTTATTTTGACAACTGATGGCTCGAACGCTGCTGTCGGCGCCCTACTACATCAGGTTGTTGACCATATATTTCAACCATTAGCCTTTCACTCGGAAACGCTGCAGGCTGCATAAATGCTTTACAGTACTTTTAGTCGTGAATTGCTCAAAATTCACCTTGCTATTCGCCATTTCCGGTAATTGTCAGAAGGTAGATCATTTACCATTCAAACCGATCACGGGCCACTTACGTATGCTTTCAACGCCAGCCTTATCGTTATTCGTCATGCGAGATTCGTCATCTGGACTACATTTCACAGTCGACTACCGACGTTCGGTACGCCGCAGTTTCAGACAATGTCGTCGCAGACGCTCTATCCCGTCCAGACATTAACACCCTTCACACTTCCACGCAGTTGAACCTAGCCAAGCTGGAGAACCCTCAGCATTGTAGTCCTGATTTTCCGCCTATCCTTCTCTTCACTTCAAGTCTCTTCAGTTCCCTTAACCTCCGATCTGAAACCATTTTTGTGATATGTCTGCCGGCATAACTCGCCCATTTGTCCCCGACGCTTTTTGACTAGTTTTTTTGATCACTTTCATGGAATTCCTCATCAAGACATCAGAGAAACGAAGAAGTTAGTTAGTGAACGTTTTGTACGGCCACATATGAATAAGGATCTAACATCAAACGTGGTTTAGACACTTCTGCCGTGCAGACTTCTCAGGAATGCGCATCTTCCTTGAGCAAGTCACACTGAGACCAGCTCCGGTGGAAGAACTATATAGGACCATTGTCCAGAAAGTCCACGAGGCTGACGCGACATTCGTCCCAAGAAGACCGGCACGCAGTCGGATGAACCGCAAGCTGCCAAAAAGGATTCGGCGACTTCTGGAAAAAAGATCCCAAATCTTTTTCAAAAAGTTGACCACAGGGGACACAGAAGATGAGCTGGCATTCCGTAAAATGCGGAATCGCTGTAAGTCGGAAATCCGCCAATGGAACATACGAAAACAAGCCACAATTCTGGACCTCGCTCGAAAAAACAAAAACGTACTGTTCAAGTACATGAGACATCGCCGCAGAAACAAGCCATCTGCGTTCTCCTTGAGGGACAGAAACGGAGAACCGACGAATGACCCAACAGTGGTATCTGAGCCTTACAGAGAACACTATGCGTGTCTACACTCAGCCCCAGCGTCCTCGTCACATCCACTCTTGTCAAGGAGAAACCACGAACAGCCTCCAACCGACTTGGTCTTCACGGTGGAGGACATTCGTCAACTCTTGCACAAAACCAACCCATTCTGCGCGCTGGGGCCCGACGAGGTCCATCCAAGGATCCTGAAAGAAACGTCCTCCACACCGGCAAATCATCTCCACCTAGTGTTTTGCCAGTCGCTTGACGAAGGCCCTCTGCTTGGAAGGAAGCGATTGTCACGCCAATCTACAAAACTGGTGACCGACTATCGCCTGGCAGCTATAGGCCTATAAGCCTCACTAGCGTGCCGTGCAAGGTGATGGAACGCATTCTGAAGCGAGCCATCCTAGATCACCTTACTTCCAGCAACCTGATATCTCCAGCTCAACACGGATTCCTCCCAAACCGTTCTTGCGT
>NW_008751818.1:454593-464707 GCF_000715545.1 Opisthorchis viverrini
TTATTTATGCGAATCCTCGCGCTGGCGAGCATACTGCCCCGCGCTGAGAACATAAAGAGCAGTGCTACACCCTTTTTTCGCTTGTGCCTTTCAGGTGAACGACAGCCACTGACCGACAAGAACAAAACCGACCCGGGAAAATTGGGCAAAAGCCTCGATCCTGTGTATCAATCCGTGAATCCGTGAATCGCTAAATAAACAGCGCATCGCCTGTCAACGCAGTACGGTAACTCGGCATACAAACTCACTTATCGGCTCAGTTGCTGTTCCTGATACACGTTCATCTTTGTATCAATCCGTGAATCCGTGAATCCCGGGCTAAACAGCGCATCGCCTGTCAACGCAGTACGGTAACTCGGCATACAAACTCACTTATCGGCTCAGTTGCTGTTCCTGATACACACACGTTCATCTTGATAACGCTGGTCTAATTTCCCCATCAAACGGTTTCACTCATATTCCTAACCTGATTGATCATTTTACCCGTTGGCCAGTAGCTGTACCCATTTCAGATACTTCAGCTGAAACGGTAGCCTTTTCGTTTTTGCGGCAATGGGTGAGTAACCTTCCACCATGACTACCGATCGCGGTTCACAAATTCAGTGCAATCCTTTCCGTGAGTTTTCTACGCTATTCGGTTTCCATCACAGTTCAACTACCGCGTATCACCCCTGTTCCAACGGTCTGGTTGAGTGTTTCAATCGCCACCTCAAAGCTGCATTGACTGTCCAAACGAACCCATCTTCATGGTTCTCTTCTTTACTCCTCATTTTGATTGCTATTCACTACACTAGTAAGGAGGGTCTTTGCTGTTCACCAGCGGGTATGGGGTACGGTATAACCTCACATTTACTCGGTGAACTGATTTCCCCTTCTGGCGCACAGTCCGAATCACCCGTCACACTCGTCGCCCGTCTAAAACGGCATGTCTGAACACCGTGCGACACTGACCAGACGATCAACGCGAAAAGAATATATCTCAACCGATCACTCTTCTACACCATTCGTATTTGTCCGACGTGAGGCAAACAGGAAACTCCTTCAACTTTATTATGATGGGCCCTTCAAGGCTATCGGACGTCATTCCAAATAGCTCTTTTTTAGAAAGAAGCGGAAAGCGTGATATCATCTCCACTGATCGTCTGAAGCCTGCCTTCATTGAAATATCCACGAACACATCTGGTAATCCTGCTATCCCACCAGCACCCGCACCTACCCAAGATGCACCTGCCGCCAACCTCACTCATTCCACTAGTCGTTCCGGACGGCGCGTTCGTTTTCTACAACACTTAGCTGATTACGAAGCCTGAAGTGGGCAACTTTTGATTAATTACTTCAATTATTCGAGCGCTTTCCCCTTTCATGGTCAACGCTATAGTTGGCGGGTAGCGAATTTTTGTGCCTTTATTTTGCTCCCATTATAAAACCACTATTCCGTCAATTGCACAACCGTTTTTTGTTTGATTACGAAAAACTAAATAACAGTCACTTGTATATTTTACGCAATACAAATGTGGTCACGCGCTTCGATTCTCTCTTCTGATTTCGCCCGCGCTTACAGCGGTCATCCACGAGTCTTATTGCTGACTCTGGAATTAAAACACTTCAGACTATCTTCGGAATCTATTATGCGTAAGAACTGCTCAGAAGACGACTGAAAAACCATAATCGGGTTATTTTTCACCCGCTAGCCTGGGCCAACAACGAACTACCCAGTTAGCACTGGCGCGGAAATTTCTGCAGAATGTCTGGACACGGATGCGGACATTTCCGCACAGTGCAGCAGATTTCTGCATTGGTGCGGAAATGAAACAAATTTCCGCACCCACTCCGCACACGGATACGGAAATAGTGCAGACGTTTCCGCACCCATTCCGCACTAAGCTAAAGCTGTATGACGCGCGAATGCAACCCACTATACGCAATCATCTACTTCCCTATTTCAATTCAGTAACCTCCTAAACACTGCACTCCCATGCCGTGATAACCCACCTGTCCTCACACACTTGCTCAACGTATTACCTTCCCGGATATCAATAAGCGCCTTCAAATGTTTTTATGAATGAATTTTTAAAATAATACAGAAGAAAATCATTTGTCACTCTTGGTGGCTCTCAGCAGGCGCTTCCGAAGTTTCTGCCGTTCATCCTCCAGCCAGCGACGAACGATTTCCTTTATTTGTCGCAGATTTGTGTTCAGAAACTCAGTTGTGGCATCTGTATTGAAGAACATAGTTATTGAGTTTCATCCAAACACTGATTCAACTAGCTAAATATAAAATAACCATTAAATACTTACAAATAAGTCCTTGGGCCAGCCTGGTTGACCCGAAGGCTTCTTTTCATTTATTCGCGCCAATTGAGTAGTACGACTAGCCTTAGTACCAACGTCCGTGTAAGCACGTTGGTAACGTACATTTGTACATCGCCGGCATCCTGCAAGAGCCACCTTTCCACCTTTGTAAAATCAATAATCGTAAATAAAAATAATACTTACCAGCTGTGCATAGCGCGGACCATCTCTTAAATAATCTTCATACTTTCGGAGATCATCCATGGATGACAGCGGAAGATGGGGTTCGTCGAGCGCCTGAGAACTGCTTATGGGTACTAAAGCGTCCATCAACGTTCATTTGAATATCGATATTTGTAGCCCTAGTGTGAACCTCACGGAGCTGTTGCAGCAAACCTACTCTCAACCCAAGGTGTTTGTACATCCCATCCGGCCTTCTGTCGCACGCTGAGACGACGGGGAGTTTTCATTACGGTCCGTGGATCCTTCGGAAGAGACGGGAAAAAAGTATCTGAGTTCGTCCAACACAACGGCGAAACTGGACAAAGGTAGGTTCATCATCCGCGCCGTTCGACGAACAGCCGTTAAAATACTTCTAACTGGTTGTGAATGGTTTAAAAAGGATAATGATGAGAAGCAATATAAGTGTAAGCGGAACATACCGGCTGGTCCTTTCAAAGATTTGCAGTGGGCTACCTTATGGCAAAAAGCAGGAACCGAAAGGTTCTCCTGGGACCGTGGTGGTGAATCTCTTTCTGGTTCCAAAGTCCTGAAAGCAGTGATCGAGGAAACCGCCGGCGAACACCGCGGTAACTCACAGCCTAGTTTATCCTCTGGGACGGTATAATGCGGCGTATCTAGAACCTATCATCTGATTAATTGTGAATCCTACCCTCTGAGATTCGACTAGAAGAATTATGAATGCGTTCATCAGTCGGGCAACGAAAACAACCACTTGCCGCAATCACCTGTCGTACTTTCCTATATAACGTTGTTCTTGAAGAGCCTTTACGAGCAACACGAACGAATTTCAAGCTTGAAATGAAAAATATTTCTTACGGTTTTGTTCACGTAAACACGCCAGGAATAAAGCATATTAAGGCACAACAAAACTCACTCTCGGCCGCACGTGAGGGACAAGCGGAACGCAAAGCTTCCCGCTAGCGACTGCGCCGCACACCAAAACAAAACCACTTAAATCGGTCAACAGTTTGCATTTAGTAGGCACCCGGAAATGTAGGGTATTGTTTTTTATTACTGTGAGACAAATAAAGAAGTTTCGATGCTTATTAAACGTCTCAATCTGCCGCGGCTTTAAGGCCGACAATTAGTGCAGAAGTTCTGCACAGATTCCACGCAGGTTCTGCACCCAGGAGCCGACGCGTGCTAACTGGGTATTTTAAAGAGAACAATTATTAGTGGGTCTGTTCCATCTGACCTCTTTATTATTGTATACTCAATCCAGCGTTATTATTATTATTATTATTATTATTCCTTTGCCACACACTCCCCTTAAAGTAACTTATTGGGTAGCCAGACCATTACAATTGAGAATATATTGAACACTGACGTGGCGTCATGTGCAACCGGGGACGGGTTGCTTAGAAAGCCCACGTTAAGAGCTCCAGGTGAACCATGAAATTATATTTAAAGGAGAACTCATCTGTCAGGGCAATCGAGGAACAACCAATTAAATCTGTCCCAACGAAAATGGCTAATCCATGGCATACCTTTCTGCGTAGGCCAGCATTCTGATTGGTTAGCTGTGCACGAGCAAGTGAGCGCGCGCGTTCAAACTGCGCTTGTGCACAAGCCAGGAAAAAAACGAGTCAAATGGTTAAGGCGCATTAACTAAAGACAGATACCCTCCACCTTCCTATCTTCACAAAATGTGTTTGTGACTACCCACATAACTCCTTCCAATAAAAGTTTAGCATAGGCTCAAAAGTTGCTTTATTCTTCGGTAATTCGATTCATACATATCCATGCATATATGCATGCCGAAACTTTTCGCACTCAGAACATTAAGTTGTCCTCATCTTGGTTATTTACGTTTTATGCTTACAAGATTGCAATCAACAGAGGGGGCGAGATGGCCCAAGTGGTTTGAGCGCGAATTTACTGACCGGAAGGTTCGTGGTCTTGTGCCTTTCAGGTGAACGACAGCCACTGACCGACAAGAACAAAACCGACCCGGGAAAATTGGGCAAAAGCCTCGATCCTGTGTATCAATCCGTGAATCCGTGAATCCCGGGCTAAACAGCGCATCGCCTGTCAACGCAGTACGGTAACTCGGCATACAAACTCACTTATCGGCTCAGTTGCTGTTCCTGATACACACACGTTCATCTTGATAACGCTGGTCTAATTTCCCCATCAAACGGTTTCACTCATATTCCTAACCTGATTGATCATTTTACCCGTTGGCCAGTAGCTGTACCCATTTCAGATACTTCAGCTGAAACGGTAGCCATTTCGTTTTTGCGGCAATGAGTGAGTAACCTTCCACCATGACTACCGATCGCGGTTCACAAATTCAGTGCAATCCTTTCCGTGAGTTTTCTACGCTATTCGGTTTCCATCACAGTTCAACTACCGCGTATCACCCCTGTTCCAACGGTCTGGTTGAGTGTTTCAATCGCCACCTCAAAGCTGCATTGACTGTCCAAACGAACCCATCTTCATGGTTCTCTTCTTTACTCCTCATTTTGATTGCTATTCACTACACTAGTAAGGAGGGTCTTTGCTGTTCACCAGCGGGTATGGGGTACGGTATAACCTCACATTTACTCGGTGAACTGATTTCCCCTTCTGGCGCACAGTCCGAATCACCCGTCACACTCGTCGCCCGTCTAAAACGGCATGTCTGAACACCGTGCGACACTGACCAGACGATCAACGCGAAAAGAATATATCTCAACCGATCACTCTTCTACACCATTCGTATTTGTCCGACGTGAGGCAAACAGGAAACTCCTTCAACTTTATTATGATGGGCCCTTCAAGGCTATCGGACGTCATTCCAAATAGCTCTTTTTTAGAAAGAAGCGGAAAGCGTGATATCATCTCCACTGATCGTCTGAAGCCTGCCTTCATTGAAATATCCACGAACACATCTGGTAATCCTGCTATCCCACCAGCACCCGCACCTACCCAAGATGCACCTGCCGCCAACCTCACTCATTCCACTAGTCGTTCCGGACGGCGCGTTCGTTTTCTACAACACTTAGCTGATTACGAAGCCTGAAGTGGGCAACTTTTGATTAATTACTTCAATTATTCGAGCGCTTTCCCCTTTCATGGTCAACGCTATAGTTGGCGGGTAGCGAATTTTTGTGCCTTTATTTTGCTCCCATTATAAAACCACTATTTCGTCAATTGCACAACCGTTTTTTGTTTGATTACGAAAAACTAAATAACAGTCACTTGTATATTTTACGCAATACAAATGTGGTCACGCGCTTCGATTCTCTCTTCTGATTTCGCCCGCGCTTACAGCGGTCATCCACGAGTCTTATTGCTGACTCTGGAATTAAAACACTTCAGACTATCTTCGGAATCTATTATGCGTAAGAACTGCTCAGAAGACGACTGAAAAACCATAATCGGGTTATTTTTCACCCGCTAGCCTGGGCCAACAACGAACTACCCAGTTAGCACTGGCGCGGAAATTTCTGCAGAATGTCTGGACACGGATGCGGACATTTCCGCACAGTGCAGCAGATTTCTGCATTGGTGCGGAAATGAAACAAATTTCCGCACCCACTCCGCACACGGATACGGAAATAGTGCAGACGTTTCCGCACCCATTCCGCACTAAGCTAAAGCTGTATGACGCGCGAATGCAACCCACTATACGCAATCATCTACTTCCCTATTTCAATTCAGTAACCTCCTAAACACTGCACTCCCATGCCGTGATGACCCACCTGTCCTCACACACTTGCTCAACGTATTACCTTCCCGGATATCAATAAGCGCCTTCAAATGTTTGAATGAATGAATTTTTAAAATAATACAGAAGAAAATCATTTGTCACTCTTGGTGGCTCTCAGCAGGCGCTTCCGAAGTTTCTGCCGTTCTCCAGCCAGACCTTCCCGGATATCAATAAGCGCCTTCAAATGTTTTTATGAATGAATTTTTAAAATAATACAGAAGAAAATCATTTGTCACTCTTGGTGGCTCTCAGCAGGCGCTTCCGAAGTTTCTGCCGTTCATCCTCCAGCCAGCGACGAACGATTTCCTTTATTTGTCGCAGATTTGTGTTCAGAAACTCAGTTGTGGCATCTGTATTGAAGAACATAGTTATTGAGTTTCATCCAAACACTGATTCAACTAGCTAAATATAAAATAACCATTAAATACTTACAAATAAGTCCTTGGGCCAGCCTGGTTGACCCGAAGGCTTCTTTTCATTTATTCGCGCCAATTGAGTAGTACGACTAGCCTTAGTACCAACGTCCGTGTAAGCACGTTGGTAACGTACATTTGTACATCGCCGGCATCCTGCAAGAGCCACCTTTCCACCTTTGTAAAATCAATAATCGTAAATAAAAATAATACTTACCAGCTGTGCATAGCGCGGACCATCTCTTAAATAATCTTCATACTTTCGGAGATCATCCATGGATGACAGCGGAAGATGGGGTTCGTCGAGCGCCTGAGAACTGCTTATGGGTACTAAAGCGTCCATCAACGTTCATTTGAATATCGATATTTGTAGCCCTAGTGTGAACCTCACGGAGCTGTTGCAGCAAACCTACTCTCAACCCAAGGTGTTTGTACATCCCATCCGGCCTTCTGTCGCACGCTGAGACGACGGGGAGTTTTCATTACGGTCCGTGGATCCTTCGGAAGAGACGGGAAAAAAGTATCTGAGTTCGTCCAACACAACGGCGAAACTGGACAAAGGTAGGTTCATCATCCGCGCCGTTCGACGAACAGCCGTTAAAATACTTCTAACTGGTTGTGAATGGTTTAAAAAGGATAATGATGAAAAGCAATATAAGTGTAAGCGGAACATACCGGCTGGTCCTTTCAAAGATTTGCAGTGGGCTACCTTATGGCAAAAAGCAGGAACCGAAAGGTTCTCCTGGGACCGTGGTGGTGAATCTCTTTCTGGTTCCAAAGTCCTGAAAGCAGTGATCGAGGAAACCGCCGGCGAACACCGCGGTAACTCACAGCCTAGTTTATCCTCTGGGACGGTATAATGCGGCGTATCTAGAACCTATCATCTGATTAATTGTGAATCCTACCCTCTGAGATTCGACTAGAAGAATTATGAATGCGTTCATCAGTCGGGCAACGAAAACAACCACTTGCCGCAATCACCTGTCGTACTTTCCTATATAACGTTGTTCTTGAAGAGCCTTTACGAGCAACACGAACGAATTTCAAGCTTGAAATGAAAAATATTTCTTACGGTTTTGTTCACGTAAACACGCCAGGAATAAAGCATATTAAGGCACAACAAAACTCACTCTCGGCCGCACGTGAGGGACAAGCGGAACGCAAAGCTTCCCGCTAGCGACTGCGCCGCACACCAAAACAAAACCACTTAAATCGGTCAACAGTTTGCATTTAGTAGGCACCCGGAAATGTAGGGTATTGTTTTTTATTACTGTGAGACAAATAAAGAAGTTTCGATGCTTATTAAACGTCTCAATCTGCCGCGGCTTTAAGGCCGACAATTAGTGCAGAAGTTCTGCACAGATTCCACGCAGGTTCTGCACCCAGGAGCCGACGCGTGCTAACTGGGTATTTTAAAGAGAACAATTATTAGTGGGTCTGTTCCATCTGACCTCTTTATTATTGTATACTCAATCCAGCGTTATTATTATTATTATTATTATTATTATTATTATTCCTTTGCCACACACTCCCCTTAAAGTAACTTATTGGGTAGCCAGACCATTACAATTGAGAATATATTGAACACTGACGTGGCGTCATGTGCAACCGGGGACGGGTTGCTTAGAAAGCCCACGTTAAGAGCTCCAGGTGAACCATGAAATTATATTTAAAGGAGAACTCATCTGTCAGGGCAATCGAGACGACGGGGAGTTTTCATTACGGTCCGTGGATCCTTCGGAAGAGACGGGAAAAAAGTATCTGAGTTC
The DNA here is from genome assembly GCF_000715545.1 of Opisthorchis viverrini. Taxonomy (NCBI): domain Eukaryota; kingdom Metazoa; phylum Platyhelminthes; class Trematoda; order Opisthorchiida; family Opisthorchiidae; genus Opisthorchis; species Opisthorchis viverrini. The sequence goes on from NW_008751818.1 coordinate 463,005, forward strand.
GTCCAACACAACGGCGAAACTGGACAAAGGTAGGTTCATCATCCGCGCCGTTCGACGAACAGCCGTTAAAATACTTCTAACTGGTTGTGAATGGTTTAAAAAGGATAATGATGAGAAGCAATATAAGTGTAAGCGGAACATACCGGCTGGTCCTTTCAAAGATTTGCAGTGGGCTACCTTATGGCAAAAAGCAGGAACCGAAAGGTTCTCCTGGGACCGTGGTGGTGAATCTCTTTCTGGTTCCAAAGTCCTGAAAGCAGTGATCGAGGAAACCGCCGGCGAACACCGCGGTAACTCACAGCCTAGTTTATCCTCTGGGACGGTATAATGCGGCGTATCTAGAACCTATCATCTGATTAATTGTGAATCCTACCCTCTGAGATTCGACTAGAAGAATTATGAATGCGTTCATCAGTCGGGCAACGAAAACAACCACTTGCCGCAATCACCTGTCGTACTTTCCTATATAACGTTGTTCTTGAAGAGCCTTTACGAGCAACACGAACGAATTTCAAGCTTGAAATGAAAAATATTTCTTACGGTTTTGTTCACGTAAACACGCCAGGAATAAAGCATATTAAGGCACAACAAAACTCACTCTCGGCCGCACGTGAGGGACAAGCGGAACGCAAAGCTTCCCGCTAGCGACTGCGCCGCACACCAAAACAAAACCACTTAAATCGGTCAACAGTTTGCATTTAGTAGGCACCCGGAAATGTAGGGTATTGTTTTTTATTACTGTGAGACAAATAAAGAAGTTTCGATGCTTATTAAACGTCTCAATCTGCCGCGGCTTTAAGGCCGACAATTAGTGCAGAAGTTCTGCACAGATTCCACGCAGGTTCTGCACCCAGGAGCCGACGCGTGCTAACTGGGTATTTTAAAGAGAACAATTATTAGTGGGTCTGTTCCATCTGACCTCTTTATTATTGTATACTCAATCCAGCGTTATTATTATTATTATTATTATTATTATTATTATTCCTTTGCCACACACTCCCCTTAAAGTAACTTATTGGGTAGCCAGACCATTACAATTGAGAATATATTGAACACTGACGTGGCGTCATGTGCAACCGGGGACGGGTTGCTTAGAAAGCCCACGTTAAGAGCTCCAGGTGAACCATGAAATTATATTTAAAGGAGAACTCATCTGTCAGGGCAATCGAGGAACAACCAATTAAATCTGTCCCAACGAAAATGGCTAATCCATGGCATACCTTTCTGCGTAGGCCAGCATTCTGATTGGTTAGCTGTGCACGAGCAAGTGAGCGCGCGCGTTCAAACTGCGCTTGTGCACAAGCCAGGAAAAAAACGAGTCAAATGGTTAAGGCGCATTAACTAAAGACAGATACCCTCCACCTTCCTATCTTCACAAAATGTGTTTGTGACTACCCACATAACTCCTTCCAATAAAAGTTTAGCATAGGCTCAAAAGTTGCTTTATTCTTCGGTAATTCGATTCATACATATCCATGCATATATGCATGCCGAAACTTTTCGCACTCAGAACATTAAGTTGTCCTCATCTTGGTTATTTACGTTTTATGCTTACAAGATTGCAATCAACAGAGGGGGCGAGATGGCCCAAGTGGTTTGAGCGCGAATTTACTGACCGGAAGGTTCGTGGTTCGAATCCGACCTCCGCCACTCGACTTCCCTGTCTAGGCTTGGGCAACCTGGCAGTATCCCAGCCCTCGTGC
>NW_008751818.1:469353-506184 GCF_000715545.1 Opisthorchis viverrini
GAATATATTAGTCCAGCGTTTGTAGCTGAAATGTTTGTTCACGTTTAGTATTAGCAGCGGTCAGATATAGCTAACCGGCGGTCACAACAACAGTCACTCAGCAGAAGTCTCAAAGTCACGTTGGAGCCAACGCGCGGGCGGTAGCGGTTGTATTTCAGTAAAACAAACTTTTGTACAGCGATGTGGCTGGTAATGATGGGAAAAAAGAAGATGATACTGAGCATGAAAAAGAGCAGTTTACAAGTGCTACAGTGTCCAACAAACAAACATGCTGACGTGGCAAGTCGGAAAGAAGTCGGAAGACGTCGCCCACATTCGATCCGCAGACCAGCAGGCCCCTACGAGTTTATCCAAAAAGAGCAGTTTACAAGTGCTACAGTGTCCTATGAACAAACATGCTGACGTGGCAAGTCGGAAAGAAGTCGGAAGACGTCGCCCACATTCGATCCGCAGACCAGCAGGCCCCTATGCGCGAGTTTATCCCACTTGGCCATCGAGCTGCCGAGGTTGCTAGTGCAAACCTCTGCTAAGCAGCTAGGCGTGGTTTGGAGTAGTCGTATGTCATGGACCACGTCACTCGGACCAGCCAATCATTTGCTTCAGATCGGCTTGTGCATGAATCGACTTCCCATTGGCAGCTGTGTAATCCGGTTGCGTTCTGAGGTTGTTCACCTAATGCACCATCTTATATTTAGGTTGTTAAGGCTAATAATTGGAATTTAATATACAACAAAAGCCACCTTATTGATAGCTGAGTTGCTTGTTTTGGCAAGCACCTCCGTGGTCTGCCCCTGTGCCTATGTCTCGTTCGACGTTTTCAGTTTGAGCCATGACCTGTGAGGTTAGACCATCCAACTGTCTCTGAGGTATTAATATATCTTTCTACCTTGAAAGTTCATGGCTGATGCTATTACCACAACCTCGTAAACATTCTCTCGTTGGTTAGTCTCATACACGGTTGGCGTGCATGATGAACACATTTGCGACCTTATTGTTATGCATAGTCGCTTGGTGGCGCTTTAGGTACCACTGGTTTGTCTACAACACTCGCAGAGCGTGCATACATAAACCGTGCAAGTCGCCGGAATTTGCTCAATGAGACCGTTATATCTTGGGCGAATAGAGCACATGAAGCAATTGCAGTGCACATAAACCAACATAAGGTGGCAATCTTTTCAGCGACCTCCTCACATTAGGTCACAAAAAACTTGGAAGATTGTGGAACTAGCGATACTCAAGGTTTATCGGGCTACTGACCCAGATTGATCCTGTTACACCTTTACTGTGGAATATCGCTACTGTCAAAACTTTTCAATTTTTAATTCTTGTCACCTGTGAGGATCCTCATGAACTGGAGTTCATGGAAGCCTCCGTAGGATTTTACTAACAAGTATACACCGTGTGCATCTAACGAACCTCAGGGTTTAGAGTCCGGGACCTCCCGTACTTAGCAGTCGATGAGTGACCTCAAACTATAGCTTGTTACTCTTCCCACCATTTATTTCTATAATTTTTGTCACGCTAGAGTTTGCAATCGACTCTTCAATATTTTACCCACACTGTGTGGTTTTAGCCATAGGTGTCCTTTTTCCTCACTTCCGTTCAATTTTGCCGGTGACTCTAAGGTGGAGTGCATTCCTCAGGGTACTACGAGCCTAGGCATCGATCTCAGGTCTATGGAAAGGTTGGTAGATTACTGTTCTACCGTTTGGCGACCACTCCATGACAACCCACCCTCAATAGGATATCGGAAATAGTCCCTTGTTTCGCAATAAAATTTACAACTCAAATGTTCAAGATTTTCATTGATATCCACTCCCGTGTACTCTGTTGAGGCTTCAGAACAAGGATCCTGTGTTTGTCGGTAGCTTTACTTATCCTGACAGCTACGCTGTGGCAGATAAAGTCAGTGTACTCATTTTCAAGACGGGTAGTATTTTCCAACTCACTCATTTTCAAGACGGGTAGTATTTTCCAACTCACTCTTTACTAGCCTGTTGATTATTCTGGCTGCTTTGCAGGTTGCTCCGTGCTCTACGGACCTCGTCTGTCGTAAGAGTAGATTTGTTTGTGCGAAGTCATGGAAAATAGTTATACGAATTTCTGTTACATTCATTCGTTTGCCTTTTCCGAACATCACCGTTTGCTTGTTTTTGTTTTGTTTTAGCCTGTAGTTCACACTCTCGCGGGAATCATTTCAATAACAGTCCTTGATTTGGCCTGTAATCGACTGTCACCTGATGCGCATGACTTCTGATAGTTCAGATCATACAGAACCGAATGATCAGGATATTTCACGACTTGCTTGTAAGTCTCTTCGGAGGATTAAGTCAGCATTTGCTCTGAATCAGGCTTGAAACTGACCGGAAATGATTTCGAAGAATTGAAAGAGAACGCAGCTGAATTGCAAATGGGAAGAGCTAAATCGGCCAAATCCATGTTGTTGAAAGGTTCGATGTGTTTTGCTCGCTTTATGTATACGTATGATTCTAGCCTTTTCTGCTCAAGCGGTACAGTCGTCTTCCTCTTCGCGGAACAATCAGAGACGTGGAGTAGGCAGCAGCCGAGGTAGGCTACTTTTAAACTCCGTGCGACTTTTTTGACTTGTGAATAGTAATCACATTCTTAATGTCTGTTTGGGAATCTCTGTTTGACCCCATCACTCTCGAAATGTACGAACTTAGTTCACGTAGCTGCTCTTTTCCATGAAAACGAATGCCGTCACAAGGCGAATTGTATCTTATACCTCGGTCGATTTTTTATGCAGCTCCTCAGGGACGATGTGAATCGTGAACTTCGGATACTTATCGGGGTTGTAGATGTGTCGAAATATTGGTAGCTCTGGTGAGTTCACTGGCTTTTGATCAGGAACTGGCTGTTACTCTGTTCGCACTGATGACATCTTCAGTGACGGAACATTCACAAGTAGATTGCCAAGCACCGAGATGGCCCAAGTGGTTAGAGCGCGAATTTGCTGACCGGAAGGTCCGTGGTTCGAATCCGACCTCCGCCTTTCGATTTCCTCTGTCTAGGCTTGGGCAACCTGGGAGTATCCCAGCCCTCGTGCTTCCTTCGGTTGGCATGGCAGCTAGGCACCGGAAGGGTGCTACAGCTGAACGCTTTTGCCAAGCACCGAGAGTAGATCAACAGCCACCTCACCAATAACCACGTGTCGGGCTTATCGCTTTGAGACAAAAAGTCGGCCAAAGAAAGCTTTTAAAAGCTGTTGAGCATATGAGCCACCACATACTGTTCTGAAGCTGATGGAAAGACATTAGGTGTTTCCTATTTCAATTAATTATCCAAGGCTGGCATGAATTCGCACATCCTGATTAAGTCCTCTGCACTCTCTCTGACTCTTCCTTTATCAGCAATTGCGAACAAGTCGTCATCACTGAGAAGCAGTACCAGCATTAAACATTATCGCTTAAATTTAGCTGCTGAATACTCCTAGTACTACAGACTTATAGGCCTCCACTCAATCCAATTTTGATGAAGGATGTATCCAGCACCCAAAGGTGTGGTGGTTTGGTCATGTATCGCACATTATCGTTTGCCGAAAAGTGTTCTGTTTTCCCTGCTAAGTTACGAGTGGTGCAAGCATAAATGTGACCAATCTTTGGCTCGTTGAAGGGTTTGCAGGCGATTACAAAAAGTTTGGGTGTCTGTGGGACTGCCTTATAGGAGTTGGTTTGCGAGATACTTCCTGTGCATGTTTGGGGACACTACAAAATGCGACCGCTCATCGATGTGAGTTGCCTTGTTTTCACTCTCCTTGATAGGTCAGTAGTATATCCCTCCCCATCCACTTTCATTATTTTCCTCACAGTGAGTTTTTCAAGCAAATACTAGTTGCACGGCGGCGAAGCCTTATTAACGAACATTGATGTTGTGTTTTCGATGATGTTAATCAAGAAATGAATGCCGCACCGAATTCGGCTTTTATCAGTCTGGTCTTTTTATGTGGCTGCACGGCCAAATGTCTGAGTGGCAATCGGACCTGATTGTCGCGGCTATGATCCAGGAAACAAATGACACTAGGAGTTTGGTATCTTTCAAAACTGAACAGCTTGATACCATAGTTGATGACTCACCTGATAATGAAGTCAACTTTTTGTGTGTCATCCATTGTTTCGAAAATCTTGCACGTTCCGTCATTCTGAGTATTCTTTTCGCGGGACCTTCGGAATGACCCGGTAACCAAGCCCAACCAGATGCATTTTTATTGATTATATCTTTTGATGTTCAGACGATGTTTCGGGACTGAGAAGTTCACGATGTATCCACAGGTAGCAAAAATAAGTACTAAACGTGAACAACCTGTTTTGACTATTAGGTAAGTGACATTGGCGATCTTTTTAGCACTAAACACAAGCCATGTTACCTCCGACAAACGATTTCCGATTTGTTTTTTTACTTTTGGAGTGGAGTACTTCGCGGCTACCATGTATAGACTATCCTGGATGGTTGATTTCCATCTCATTACAGCCTGGACCTGAACCCGGTCACCATATTTTCAAATGTCGTGGATTAGAGAGGGCTTTCAGTGTTTGGGGATTCGGGTGGAGTGAAACCATAGTTTAATTCAAACTTTCGAGTAATCAGCCTAACGTCCTACACTTTTATATCTATCCGAACAATAATTTATTTCCTTGACCCTGTTTCTGGTCTTTTATCACATAATTTCTTTTGTGCTTGCGGTTTTTTTTATCTCAACTTAGCCTCGAGCCCGTAAAATAACGTCCTACACTTTTATATCTATCCGAACAATAATTTATTTCCTTGACCCTGTTTCTGGTCTTTTATCACATAATTTCTTTTGTGCTTGCGGTTTTTTTTTATCTCAACTTAGCCTCGAATCTGCCCGTAAAAGGACTTAAGAGGGAAGTTATGAAGAATTTGCAGTGTAACGACAACCTGACTTCTAGCGCTGTAAGTTCGATTTTGTGCAAGTTCCATGCTGTTTTTGATCATTGAAGCCCTCCGCCTAGAAGAGCCATCGTGCCAAACGACCTGAACCTAAAAAAAACAAGAGCACACAGCAATGGATTGAAAGGAGACAGAAGTTTATGATAGTGGAATGAATCACAAAGTTCGGTCCATCAATATATCAAAAATTATTTTAAAAAACTGCAAACCGAACTCATCTTTAGTCCCTCACCTTACACTAATCTAAACACCCCGGCGTCTCCCCGACTTAACTTTTTCACATTCACCAACCTTCCGATCTGGTCTTCGTGATTCGAACAACGCGCACCCGATGTTCTGTGGTATTCTGAGATTTCTAGCTAACCAGTGAAGCTGAAAACCCTATACCGAAATCCTGTTTTCCTGCCCTGACATTAGAATATTGACTGCACTGATCACTCGTTGCTGCCGTCAAATTTTCAGAACTCTCCATAAACAGTTACGGTCAAGCAGAGATAGTTTTTGTGTGTTCTGAACTTGAGGCAAACAGTTTTTACACTCGCTCATCAACTCTTTCGTTAAAGAAAGGACTTCGAGCCGTCATATGGCATGTCGGGGATAGATGGATGTAGCGTTTGCTTCTGTGGTCCAGCACATTATTTCTGTTTTATTATATTTTTGGCAGATACTTATCTTCCTAGGTAGGTAATTGATAGCCTGCAACATGTACTTTCTCTCCGGAAATGATTGCCGATTGTGAGTCTGACGTCAGGCTTGCACGAGCATCTGACTCTTGGTTGATGAAAGGCAGTTCAAAACGACGTTTATCCGATAGTGACTGTATTTCGAGTAGATTTTTCGGTCTTAGTATAATCCACTAAGACCACATCACTAGCAGATGCTACAACTAAACATCCTATTGAGTGCTTCAAGAACGAAATCGAGAATTGGCTTCTCTTTTCAGTAGTGACCAGAAAAATAATTGGCAATTCAAACACCGCCAAATTCGGTTCACCACAGGTCGTCCAATGGGTATACTAATCCGACTCGTACCCTGCTACACAGAAGACACTCGCAAAAAAGATTTTTCGCTAAAATGAAGGTAGCCTCGATATTCGGAAAACCGCAGTTATCGACATTTTGTAAGCTTGGTTATATTCTGAGTCGTTTGAATGCGAAGGTCTGGTTAGAGCAGTTGTGGCCGCTTCGCAAATTAGTTTATTCCTCATGACATCAGTTTACAAGGACTAGTCTATATAGTTGCATTTATTGGGTTCGACGGAATCGTTAACAAGCCCTTCTTATTATTCAAAGGACCCATTTTGAGTTTGTCCAGGAAATGTGCTATCAGTGCTTTTGCCCGTGAAGTGCGGACTGATTTTCCTCTCCAGGTTTCGTCAAATAAGTCAGTTAACTGAATAATTAGGCCACCATCACCATGCTCTTGTAGATCCGGCTGCAGTTGCCAGGAAAGCCATACCAGCAGGTAACGAGTACGACGGCGCACGCGAATCCCTCAAACTCCAAATACTGAAGAGTCTAAGAAAAGACCGAGAGCTCTGGTGGACATCGAAAGCTCGGGAGATGGAGAAGGCTTTTGCTACGGGAAACAGCCGTGCCCTTTATCAACTGATACGATCGACTGGCCCTAGGAAAGCAACGGTCAGCGAAACGATAAGTGAAAAAGATGGCTCATTAATTCACTCGCAAAAACGTCGACTGGAGAGATGGGCCGAACACTTCGAAGAGCAGTTCAGCTGGCCTCCTGCAACACAGCCGGTGGAGATAGTGCATACGGGCGAATGGAATGTAAACCTTGATCGCCCTTCGGAAGAAGAAATAAGGTACGAAGTAGCCGCACTGAAACGTGAGAAGGCACCAGGACCGGACGGTCTGTATCCAGCCCTCTTCAAAGAAGGCGGAAATTCCCTGGTGACCCACTTGACAAAGCTTATTGGTACTATGTGGGACGAAGAGCAAGTGCCTGCAGAATGGGGCATGTCGACAGTTATCCCTATCTTCAAAAAGGGTACACGGACGCTATGCGAAAACCACCGTGGCATCAGCCTGTTAGCTGTGGCATCGAAGGTGCTCTCTGGCCTTATCCTTCGAAGGTTGACTGAACACAGGGAGAGGCAGATCCGTGAAAACCAAGCTGGGTTCCGTCCTGCAAGAGGTTGCATCGACCATATCTTCACCCTCCGACAGATTCTGGAACAGCGACACTGCTTCCAGCAACCAACAATGGTTGTTTTTCTTGATCTGAAAGCTGCCTTTGACTCTGTGGACCGCCAAGCACTATGGCAGTGTCTGTGGAGCAAAGGTGTCCCCCATAAATTCTTGAACCTCATTAAGGCGCTGTACGCCAACTCCCGCGGCCGTGTAAAGGTCTACGGGAAGCTCTCTCCTGAGTTCACCACATCAAGTGGTGTCCGACAGGGTTGTCCTCTTTCACCTTTCCTCTTTAACTTCGTCATTGATACGATCATGGAAGACTCACTACCAGCCTCTAATGCCTGTGGGGTCGAAGTGCTCCCTGGGCCTCCGCTCACAGACATCGAGTACGCAGACGACATAGCTCTTCTAGGATCTGACCCCGTGGCATTGCAAACAATACTAAATAATCTAAATAATTCTGCCTCGCGGTTTGGTATGCGCTTCACACCTGCAAAGTGTAAAGTGCTACTGCAAGACTGGGTGGGCTCGAACCCTAGCCTCATGCTTGCGGATGAACCGATTGAGGTAGTAGACAAATTTGTTTACCTGGGCAGCTGTATCAGTCCCGGTGGTCTCGCGAAAGATGATATTTCCATCCGGATTGGGAAGGCCAGAGCAGCTTTTGCGAACCTACGTCACCTGTGGCGTAGGCGTGACATCAGCTTCTCTGTCAAGGGTCGAGTTTACAATGCTGCGGTGCGCTCCATATTACTATATGGATCAGAAACCTGGCCGCTGCGCGCCGAGGACGTCAAAAGACTTCCAGTGTTTGACCATCGATGTTTTCGGAGCATTGCCCGAATCTGGTGGGAACACCGGATCAGCAATTCTGAAGTAAGTCGAATGGTATTCGGGAGAGATAACTCACCCTCGATAAATGAACTGATCACACTGCACAGGTTGCGCTCGCTTGGCCACGTGCTGCGTATGCCAGTCGACTGACTTCCTCGGAGGGCTCTTTTCGCACAACCATGTGAAGGGTGGAAGAGAGCCAGAGGCGGTCAAACAATGACTTGGCAGTGAAGTATGAAAGCAATCACCAGCAAACTCAGCTGCGCTTGTCACTGCTGTCTTCCTGGATGGGGACCCCGAGACGGGCCACATCAATGGTTAGAGACATTGTCAGATATGGCCCAGTCGCGCCCTCAATGGGGTTTGGGCATCCAAGCTATTGCCTTCAATGCATAGCTCCTTTTTTAACCCCCCCCCACTTGACAGCCCACTGTACCTATTACCCTCCCCCCCAAAAAAACATCGGTGAACGAAACTGCGGCAGCTACAACCACTGTACGACGAGTACGCGGTTATTACAGCTGACAATGATGATGATGATGATGATGCAGTTGTCCGATAGGTCTGTCCTTCCTTGGGACTTAAGTGGAACTGTATGTTTCTTCGAGTACTAGGAAATTTGTTCAGACGGACAGGTACGCGTACCACATCTCCTGGTTGTGATAACATTGTCGCCGCGGTAGTGAGTTGAAACCTATGCTTCCCCGTTTAGGATAGGTTTGTCAAAATGAGCGGTTAAGGCCCACTTTACCTCTGTGGCTTGTTCATTCCACCATGCTTCTCTGTGCTTCGGGAGAATATTGGAAAGCCTATATTGCGCTACTTCTCATTCTGGAGTGGAGATGGAACGTCGAGTTTTCACCGTAAGCGTCCTGTTGACGTATACACCATATGGGCTCTCAAGTAATGAAAACGGATGAAGAGTTTACGTATCTGAGCAATTGTTTCGTTAGAGACGGCATAACTTTAGAAATGGTGAACCGGATGGCCAACACTAGCAGCTGTTTGCATATCTAAACTACTCATGGTGCTATCAAAGGGATGAATATACGATAACTATGCCTAGCGTTTTGCTCCAGCAGTGGAACGTAGTCATGACACAGGAGGACGTTCAAGATTTGTACATCTTTGGCTATCAGTGTATGAAAAGTCCCTGTAGGAGACGCTGTCTGTTGGTGTGTATTTTAATTGGCAAACTCGATAGACGGTCATATCTCAGAACGCCTTGGGTGGCCAAACCACTTTTTTTCAAATGCTCGGCCATCATATTCCTCGGTACATTCTTTAAAAAAAACCGGCTAGCTGAAAATGCTCACATGACAGGTAGGTGGCGTGGCACATTAGTTTGGATACGCTTGCCACTCAAGTGTGATCAGTTGTATCGTTTCTCCCGGATTCAGCACGAAGAATGATCACCCTGCCTATTTAAGATTTTCATTAGCTTGGCAAAAAAACACCTGTTGTCCTAATTTTTACCCTTTGATTTGTTTTGGTTTCATGTAGTTTATCGCGTTATGTAGCGCGCAAGTCTAATACCTCATGTTAAGCTTTGTTAACAAATACGAACTGTGAATAACCTGTCTGAATTTTTTGTCCGGGTGTCCGTTTGTAGAGCTAAATCCGATTTAAATGTCTAGGTACATCATCTGTGGCAAGATCTCTCGATTTGTTTCTTGGATTTTCGCTGCTGCGTATTATGAACTTGGCACATACTAACCTATAACCTTAGGATAATTGTTGCACTGGGACAAACCTCTAGATCGGTAGCTCGTCGTACGCAGCAATTGGACTTCATTTTTAAGTGCTTGTTCGTGGATACCAAATAACTTGGTGGCGTTCGCGATATATGGGGCTCATACTGAAGGGGATCAGGAGGTGGTCAGTGTAGAACTTTTAGTGCTCTGGTTGTAACGTAATTAGAGTATTTATCAGAAGGTGGCAGGCATTAACCAGAATGATGAAGATCACAATACCTAGATGCACTTGATGAAAATGAATACAATGCAAGAAGGGAATAAGCCAAAAAGTGACTTATCGTTTGAAGGCAACTTCTGAGAGTTCCTGAGTTAAGTTACGGACGCGGGACGTGTCTTCTCTGCAGTATGGCTGCTACATGCGTCCCGCAGCTGTCCATGGAGACGTGTGGAGCTCGGGCTAATTTGCATGCTTGTTTATTGTGCGCAATCTGAAAAGGGGGCGTTCGTTCGTTTTCGATAATCCCACGAACCTGAATATAACTTGACCTGATGTGGTTAAAGCTCGTAAGCTTGGCGTGTGACGCAGGCGGTAGCCTTATAAACAAAATCAATGGAAAATTGTAGTGCACATGTTGTCAGTTAAGATTGCAAGTGGAACAGGAATTATAACGTGATTTATGTTTGTGACGCGTGATCTACAGAACCCACAAAGGCCTTCGCCGTTTTTCGTCCCGAGGTCAAGCAGCTCACTTGTGTTCTCCTGTCTTCTACTAACGCTCGTTTAATTTTCCGGAACGTATTGCGGATAAGTTATCTTGAGGACTGGAATCAGTGGCTGTATATACTAAAGTACAGAGAGCGTTCCTTACGCCCACCACGCTTTGTTCGGCAGCACTTGGTCAATGTGCTTGGAGCTTTTATGAAGTCGTACACTCGAGATTCTAGCAAGCAGCAAATATCCCTGTTGGGACTCTCCGTAGACGAAGCCAAAGCAACGTTGAATTTCTCGAAAAGGTTCAACAGCATGGGGTCAAAGGAGTTTTATGGGGGTGTGAAAAATGAGGCACAAAACTTCGTCTACCATTTGTATGGTACTGCCATTTTTCAGAGGGTGGATGGACCGAATGAAAGAGTTGATTTGGTGATGACATTTATGTTCTTTGTTCGACAGTCTGACAGTTCGTGATCCATTTGGAGCCATTGACTGAGTATAGAGGCCAACCCCTGATGATTTTTCATACCCCATCGATTAAATGTCCGTCAGCGAACACAATATTGTCAGCTTTTACGATTCACGTGAGCTGCGTGTGCCGCTTGATGTTTTTTGTACCCTGAAGCCGACCAATCCCCTTAGGCAAACAACCCGGTTGACCTACTTTTGCTCTTGTACTGAAGTCAGTGAATAAGACCCCCTCAGCAGGGCTGTTAGAGCTTGAGGTAGTGTGTCTGTCATTAATCTTTTTAGTGCCAACTGCATTTTTCTGACTTTGCATTTCAGGGGAAGTGTTTTATCCATGACCTAATTTACTGCGGAAAGCTCGGCAATGGTAATGGTGCTTGACGGTCTTTCAAATTAAGTATTTGGAATTTGAGCATTCATTTTGTTAGTTCCATTGCAGTACCACCGTGTATTAGCAACGAATTATGCGTACTGCTGGTCATTTCAGTAGTCACGTCAGCCGCAGCTGAAGTTAGTGTGCGCTGATGTGGGTAACACACTAGAAAAAGCATTGGTTAAATGGCAAAAGACACGAAATGCCTCGGCTTGTTTATGTCCCACTTTACAGAATCTTCTATGGGTTTCTGATAGTTGTTTTGACCCTGTTTTTTGCCGTCACTTTCAACGTCAGGTGCATGGTACCATGAATTTTTTTCAATCCCCCTCTTCAGGCCGAGTCTGTTGACCTGTATTTCATGCAGCATGGCGGTGGAAAATCCGGACGCAGTACAACGAGCAACCGTACCCTGTCTAGCTTGTGTGCCGTTGGTGGTAGCGAATCTGGTCTGCCCGATCCACTTACTTTGGAACGTCTGCTGAAAGCATACAAGCCACATTGCTCGTCGATTGCAGAACAAATTTTGAACAAAACGTGTAAAGTCCTTTTCCCCAGATGGCCTTTTTACTTACGGTGTGTTTCTTTTCCATTAGTGTTCCCTCACCGTTGGTTCATTATTTGCCGTGTTCTCTTGGGTATCAGTTAACAGGGGTGTTTTAGCCTCGACGACTTATCCTATTTTTTCGCCGATTCACACGGTTTGCACACCTCTTAGTCCTCATAAAGGAAACTACTCACAAGTTTGCTGAAAACCGGCTTTGCCCTTCTTTAGGCTCATCACGTAGGCCCAGTCCCTGGGTTTCCGTCAACCTTACGTTCTACTTGGACCTCGACAAATACACTCATTCCAATTTGGGTTCAAGTAGAACGTAAGGCTGACGGAAACTCGGGGACTGCGCTTACCTGGTGAGACCCAAGTAGAGCTAAATCGGTCGTTGGTTATCAGAATTCCCAGCAATCTTGTGGGTAGTTTGCTTTATGAAAGTACACTGCGATATTTCGAATATCTTACCAACTGAAACATAAGGCTGCCTTTGTGCAGTACATTCAGTTGAAGAATCTCAAGCGGGAGATTCAATCGAGCCTCCCTTATTCTTGTTTTCTTTTCAGTGAGGGCTTCAATATTCTTCTTTATGGAGTCGGGTCAAAACGTCCCATCTTGGACAACTTCAAAAAGCAGCATTTATGTCGTACAAACTGTATAGTCATCCCAGGCTATGAACTGTCCCTCAATATCCGTCAGGTAATCGTTTTTACAACGAACGTGATGTGGGTTTGGCAATCGCTACTATATTTATCCAACTATCAGTCGCTTGCGGATGCCCAATAGTTTTTTTTCGAACATCCTGTGCTAGTTTCTACGACAACACCCAGCAGCCGTTGGTTCTATTTTGGTCCTTAACTCGGCGTTTTGCGCTTCATTTGTTGATCACCTTTCCAATGCCATGGTTCACGCGCATTGTGTGGGTTATTTCTACTAGGCCAAACAGTTTTTCCATTTAATGACGGATGGATGGGGCGACAATGTTTCGCCCAGCTGATACACAAATAAACAGAATAGTGAATTGGATAAATAACTGATTTTCATACGAAATTGAAATTTTTCAATAGGACATGAAGCTTTGAAACTAGATCAACGTTTGGATGTTCGATATGACGATGAGCCGTCGGCGAATCCTTACTAACCTTTCTGCGCTGCTTTGGAAGACAATGAGGTACTCCACCGTGGTACGGAAAACAGCGTTAACATCAAAAAATATGATCGAGCACTTATAGCAAGCGAATGGCTATGTATTTCAAGTGAACGGTGCGATCTTTGTGGACACAAGAGTACGGTGTATACTTCTAGCTAAACACCTTTCCTGCAAATCTTAGACACTTTGTTGTTACGGTAATATGTTAGTCAAATCGCATTTTGCCTGTAGCTTTAGACAGTGTTTAGAAAATACTGTGCAGTTGAGTCGAGAGACACCTTGACCTCATTCGTATTCAGTCAGTGCGGTACCCTTTGATGTACCCATTCAGAGGCTTGCCTATTTGGATGGCCTATACACGATGATGGGTGATCAATGGGGAGTGTCGTCATCATCGACAACATGACATCACTGTTCAAGTGGGTGGTCTGAGTCATCATTCTGCAAGTTCTGGAACAATGCTTCTCAGCTGGCTATTGCTCGCGTAGCCTCTGCTATGGATACCATGCCCACTGCCTGGCCAGCGGTGGCTTCAGTAAGGTGAGCACGATAGCGGTCATCCAATCCTACAAGCGTGTTGACAAACCATCAGTAATGAGACACCTTGACCTCATTCGTATTCAGTCAGTGCGGTACCCTTTGATGTACCCATTCAGAGGCTTGCCTATTTGGATGGCCTATACACGATGATGGGTGATCAATGGGGAGTGTCGTCATCATCGACAACATGACATCACTGTTCAAGTGCGTGGTCTTGAGTCATCATCTGCAAGTTCTGGAACAATGCTTCTCAGCTGGCTATTGCTCGCGTAGCCTCTGCTATGGATACCATGCCCACTGCCTGGCCAGCGGTGGCTTCAGTAAGGTGAGCACGATAGCGGTCATCCAATCCTACAAGCGTGTTGACAAACCATCAGTAATTTCTACTGGGAAATCGCAGGAATTCATTCTAAACCGTTGGCGGATGGCGTTTGAGGCAACTCTGATGCGGAGTGGCTCCATATCAATCGTTTCATTGCTAAGCCATTTGATTAATTGCATTAGGATTGCTTTCAAGCTTGTGTACCGAGAATGCTGGATGATTGACCTTCACAATAGCTGCGCAACTTGACCAATTATTTCTTACCCTGCAGAAATTGCTAGTTGAACGTTTCTTTCCTTTGCCTTTCGGGTCCAAAATGTGTGCCCAACAGAAGTGGAAAGTGCTTGGGAACATGTCTGTGCTACTTCCTTCTTGGAGTTTCCAGGAATGTTCCTTATTTTGGAATTAATGCTTCCGGGTCACGCCCCAGGGAATGTGCTGTACTACAACGAGGCGATAATGTTATTCTGTATGTTCGTATACCGGCTTTCATCTGATCCGGACGAGTTTTTAATGAAAACAGTTCACCTCATCTTCAAGTCGCCGATATATTTTCCATTGCAAAATACATGTTCTCTTTAGAGCTCTCAACACTTAGAGGGATAGCATGCTCCTGGACACGGCTAAATCCATCCACATAATGTGCATAATATACACCATTCACCGGAAGGGGTTGGGGCAAGATGACACAAGTGGTTAGAGCGCGAATTCACTGACCAGAAGGTCCGTGGTTGAACCCGACCAGCATTTTAATGGACATGGCTCAGTGCTTACAGGGCGAATCTCTTGACCGGAAGGTCCGCGGTTCGAATCCGACTTCCCCTGTCTAGGTTGGGCAACCTGGCAGTGTCCCAGCCCTCGTGCTTCCTTCGAGTTGCATGGCAGCTAGGCACTGAAAGGGTGTTACAGCTGAACGCTTTCTTTTCACACTACTCATCAAGAGACGAACATGGTCCGTTCAGGCCGAACACGGAGGTGACCTTTAGAACGCTTGTGTAGGGATCGTAACATATCTCCTCGTCTGATTTATTTAACCAGTCCGCTGAAAGCCTTCCTTGTCAGGCTGGACAAATTGAATCCTAGATTTTGGATCTTGCAGCATACCGAAGTATGTTCATCATATACTTTGATCAGTCGTTTCAGTCCAGTGACTGCGTTGTCGTCGTGACGCTTAAACACCATATCCTATCAGTCAAAGCCCATCGTAGCTAAGTACCGAACCGACGGGTAAGGCAAGGTACAGCCACTAGTGGTTGTGCAAAACCACCGCAATACAGCTATGTTTCGCTTCAAAACGACGCACTGATGATGTCACCTCGATTATTGGCGAAACGTTTCCAACTAAATTGCTTAGCTTAACGCACAGACGAAGAACCACAGATGGATGCGTTTTACTTTACATTATCTTTCAGGTCCCATGCTATGGTATAACCTTAGATGGAAAAGCTTAAGTGGGCGACACAGTAACAAAGCACCAAGTAAACTGTGTTGTACATGCTCTGGTGAGCTACGTAGTTCTTAGCTTGGAACAACAACAGAGTCCCAAAAGACCCTCAGTGGAACAGCCAGTTAAAGCAAACGTCCTGGTTCGGAGCACCACGCGAACGCATGGCGCTCTCATGTGCACAGCAATGGCGTTTTTTGACGATTGATCGGCCCTCCCCATAAGTAATCTGTGCACCTGTTCTTCAATGTACGGCAAATACTATTATCATTCAACCAGAATAACTTGTATACGAATTTAGCCGACACTCCTACTATCCTCAAAGACCTCGTAAATCTGAGATCAATCCAGTATTTATCATGCAAAATTAGAGTACATGCACGGGGTACTCTGAACGACGTGACTGTGCATTTTCCACGTGTTGCTCGAATCTGAGTAAAAGGGTTCCGTTTAATGAGTTGCTAGAAGATTTAGACAGTCTTCACACGGATTTTGTGCTAACCTTTTGATCTGACTGTGCTTTCATACCCTATTTATCCGTAGTAATACACAGAACTTAGCTAACTGTAGTGTCTGACTTCCTCAGCACTTTTGGAGCTATTTTACCTAAGCCATAATGCTTGGACACCAATGTTTTGCAGGACGCCATGTTTGTTGAGATATTTGTATCAGTTAGTCTTTGGCCTAACACTCTGCTGTCGCGCCCTTTCGATGCCTAGCTCCCATGCCACCCGAAGGAAGCACGAGGACTGGGATGCTACCGGGTTGCCCAAGCCTAGACAGGGGAAGTCGAGAGGCAGAGGCTGGGTTCGACCCACGGACCTTCCGGTCAGTAAATTCGCCCTCTAACCACTTGAGCCATCTCTACGGAGGTTAAAAGAATTCGAATTCACCTTTGACATCGTGATTTTCACTATGCTTGGAGAACCCGGAACTATCTCAGACACTGTGCCTTCTGCGGGTTGTTTGATGTTTGTGCATCCACAAAATATGACTTTCTTGTTTGCGTACCAAGTGATGTTTCTTCTAATCTTCAGATCTTAAACGCGATTTGTAACGATTGGCTGCAACTTTCTGATTCGTGCAAAAATCCCACAGAACAAATACGGCTTATCACCAAGTTGCTGTCAAGGGATGGTACGTTCATTGGTTTTGATGCTTTTGCTGTGTGAATAGTAGTTCCCAAACATGCAATGTCCCTAGCCCTTTGAGGTTAGCACCAACGCTCTTCAGCAAACAGCACAGTAAGTCCACCGAAAACTAAAAACGGACATTTATCCCAGCACATTCCATACAACCACAAAATGTCTACTGTCATTCCACTTCCTACTGTTTTTTTTCTTTTCGGTCTGTTTTAACATACAAATTCGAGGAATTGTAACTGAGATTGATTATGCGTGTTTTGATAACGCAGCCTCTCCAGATTGACCTTACGACGATTACCTAACTGGATGGGCTTCTTGTTTTGTCTGACGACACAGCAGGTTTACCGAGTCTTTGTGATTCGAACGTGACCTTAGCTGAACTTATGCGGCCGCGCATACTCATCATCATCATCATCATCATTGTCAGCTATAGTAACTGCGTACTCGTCGTACAGTGGTTGTAGCTGCCGCAGTTTCGTTCAACGATGTGTTTTTGGGGGGAGGGTAGGTACAGTGGGCTGTCAAGTGGGGGGGGGGTTGGAAAATGAGCTATGCATTAAAGGCAATAGCTTGGATGCTCAAACCCCATTGAGGACGCGACTGGGCCATATCTGACAATGTCTCTAACCATTGATGTGGCCCGTCTCGGGGTCCCCATCCAGGAAGACGGCAGTGACAAGCGCAGCTGAGTTTGCTGGTGATTGCTTTCATACTTCACTGCCAAGTCATTGTTTGACCGCCTCTGGCTCTCTTCCACCCTTCACATGGTTGTGCGA
Source organism: Opisthorchis viverrini (assembly GCF_000715545.1). Classification (NCBI taxonomy): domain Eukaryota; kingdom Metazoa; phylum Platyhelminthes; class Trematoda; order Opisthorchiida; family Opisthorchiidae; genus Opisthorchis; species Opisthorchis viverrini. The sequence goes on from NW_008751818.1 coordinate 486,445, forward strand.
AAAGAGCCCTCCGAGGAAGTCAGTCGACTGGCATACGCAGCACGTGGCCAAGCGAGCGCAACCTGTGCAGTGTGATCAGTTCATTTATCGAGGGTGAGTTATCTCTCCCGAATACCATTCGACTTACTTCAGAATTGCTGATCCGGTGTTCCCACCAGATTCGGGCAATGCTCCGAAAACATCGATGGTCAAACACTGGAAGTCTTTTGACGTCCTCGGCGCGCAGCGGCCAGGTTTCTGATCCATATAGTAATATGGAGCGCACCGCAGCATTGTAAACTCGACCCTTGACAGAGAAGCTGATGTCACGCCTACGCCACAGGTGACGTAGGTTCGCAAAAGCTGCTCTGGCCTTCCCAATCCGGATGGAAATATCATCTTTCGCGAGACCACCGGGACTGATACAGCTGCCCAGGTAAACAAATTTATCTACTACCTCAATCGGTTCATCCGCAAGCACGAGGCCAGGGTTCGAGCCCACCCAATCTTGCAGTAGCACTTTACACTCTGCAGGTGTGAAGCGCATGCCGAACCGCGAGGCAGAATTATTTAGATTATTTAATATTGTTTGCATTACAACGGGATCAGATGCCAGAAGAGCTATGTCGTCTACGTATTCGATATCTGTGAGCGGAGGCCCAAGGAGCATACTGGTATGCTTCGAATGCTATCTCAAATTTAAGTCTGCTGGATCTCATGGACAAGGTTTCCCATCAGATGGCTGGTACATTCGCCTGTAACTCAGACGCAAATTATGGCCACATGATGCACGTGCACAACCGGATCAATGCGATTTAACGTAGCTCAGCTCAAAAAATTATCTCGTCAACTCAATTTCCAAACTGCATCACCATGACTGGCCATAGTGCTTCGATTCAGCGAACTCACTATATTGAATTAGTAACCTGGAGTTGTTTCAACTAACTTTTGAGTGTACTTGGCTTCGTCGCCTGGATATTTGGTTTGTGTATCACTTATGGCTCATCTGTACTTGAAGGAAGCGACAGCTAGGGAAATTTGATGACTTTCCGAAGCGCTGCGATATCCACGTAGTGAATGAACCGCCTAAGTGTTTCGTACGGGAAGGAGATTTCGTGCTATTTACCAAGTCATATTCTAACGCCACGCTGGTCTTCGTGCTTGCTTAAGCTAAAGGTATGTTTGAGGACATTCAGGGAATCTAACTCAACCTATGATGTCACCTGCTCATCTATGGTATGTGAGCTGCATCCTATAAAACCCGTTACCTATCACACAATTATTTATCGGACAATTTCATCGAAGTTGCACCGTATTTCGCCGTTTCCTGAACTTTTTTGACATACAATATTAGGACTTGGGATCCTTGCAGTAGGTTAGAGCGTTCTGCAGTGTTTCTCGCGTACACTGTGCGGATATTCAACTATTTGAATTCCCCAAGGACAATACTCTAGTCTCTCACCAGGCGGTGGCTCTGTGTTTGATCTGTTTTATTTTGGCAGGCAATTTCACCACTTCTATACGCAAATCTTGGAAATAACACGAAGTGCCACTTTATACAGCGGTTTCGAACTTTGGGCCTGGTCCTACTCGGTATTTCCTCATCATTTCGCATTGTTATTGACAAACGTATGTGATTTCCAGCAGCTATCTGAACTTACGGTCCAATGAGAGGTGTTTTTCGTGTACTCAATATATGCTAACGAATTCGCGGTACTATTCTGACCTCCCCAGTGATGAGACTGGTGGGATAGTTTACGCTGACAGCGTATACAACAAATTACCACACGTGTTCCGGTATCCGTAAGTTAGTCTAGAACACGTCTGAATGAACCAATTTTTACCAGACACTCACTTGATAAGCTGTTTTGACGTCTGATAATCTAAGAAACCGAACACAATCCTCAAATCTGAAATCAATGACAGTGGCGTTTGCGGTAATCATAATCGTTCATCTGTAACACCTTTTCATGCTACCCGAAGGAAGCGTGAGGGCCAAGGTACTGCCAAGTTTCCCAAGTCTAGACAGGAGCAGTCGCGGTGCAGAGTTTGGGCTCAAACCACGGACCTTCTGGTCAGTAAATTAGCGCTCTAACCACAGAGCCATTTCGAGCTCAAGTGATGTCAGTGTATCAGAAGTCCCTCGTGTAGGAGGGTCGTCAGGACTAATCGGTGGTCACCAGAGGCAGCAGCATCTGTGTTGTCACTACTGCTTCACCGATATTTGCCTCCAGTTCCCTCAAAGTGTTACATAATACAACTAACCCGGTAGTGCCATCACCCTTATCGATTGGCCGTGTCTCCCTCGCTCCCTTTCTCCGGTGACCGAAACTGTAGCAGCTGGAACCAACGTACCTTCGGTAGATGGTATATAGCTGATAAACTGAACTAAGCTGAGTCATTCGGACGCTTTGATAGGATATGCAAATGAGTTGCCGCAACCAGATGGAGGTCTTGAGCCTCATCTAGCGACCGCCGACTGAAACTCGTTGAGAGGCCGTCAGCTGTGCAATTGTGGATGGTGTTAGGTTTCCGGTTGTAGATAGATATTAAATTACCGTGATGGTGATGTCTTTCGACAAAATGTGAGCCACAGTTACAGAGGTGTAGAAATCAATATGTGGTCTGGATCTCCAGTTTGTGCTCTTCTGCAAGACTATTAAGTTCCCACGGTGGACGCATATCTCCGTCAGGCTAGAACATGATCAAGCCGTGGCCGTCGTTATTTGTCTTTCTGGGTACTGGGAATGTTTTTTGCACATAAAAATGGGATGTAGTCAGTCTATTTTCAGTGACTAGGCGTTTGAAGGCGTGGTTATCTCAGACTGCTTCCGGCAGACTAGTATCAGGCTCCTTTTTCGTCCAGTGGCTAGATGAGTCAGCGAAATCAATGCAAGCGTTCCAGCGCTTGGCAGTCATGAATATGCTTGCTGGTTAGCGAACATACACTCATCTGCAAACTAATTTGGTTCTTTCGAGAGACTCACCTGGAACCCAGCTGAATCTCTCGTTTATGATGTTCTCAGGCTTGCTGGTTATTCGGTTGAAGATATGTTGGAGGACATTATAATCTAGAGGTTCAATTGAGTCTCCCGTGAAAACCAAATTGATTTGCAAATGAGTGTATTTCTCGAAAACAGTCCAATTTGGGTTCAAGTAGGTCATAAGGTTGACGGAAACTCGGGGACTGCGCCTACCTGATGAGCCCCAAGAAGGACGAAACCGGTCGTGGGCTGTCGAAGAGTTTTCAGCAACCTTGTGAGTAGTTTCCTTTATGAAGATGTGTTGAGTTATTTAGGAGGACGTCAGAAATCCGGTCCGTTTGTTGTATGGTCCTTGAAAATTGCCACCGCTCTTTTGGATAATTTTGCATGTTCGAGACATCTGCCAGAGCGATGAGGGAATCTTGCACTGGTAACGTTCTCAGCATCACAGGGCTCTTAACTGAACGGTGCACCTCTAGCCTTTTCACACTACTGTGCAATCTTCAAGGTGACGAGGATCTCTCTTGAACAGTCTAGTAAATTCCAGGGCTAATTTCATTCTGCCAATGCACCTTAGTCGATTTGTGCTTTCACCTTTGTTAGTTTGGAATCAAAGTTTGACCATCTCTCGACGGACAGTCAGTGAACTGTCAACCGACGTGCAGCACTTGGCACCTGTCGACCTTTCAGTGTAGTGGAAGCTCCGCCACTAGAAGGCAGTGAGTAAGGCTTGCCCAAGAGAGGTAGCGCGCTACCTGGCGATATTTCAGTGGGATACAAGGGGTGACACCACTTCTTTCCCAAAGCAATCCACCCCTGACAATACTGAGAAGTTTGGACGATCCACGACTGTCTAATGCTTCCGTAGCTCGAAAAAGTGCAATATAGTGCGTCGGAATCTAGCTAGTAGAGTATACACATCAGGTGTATATTGTACCTGGTAAGGAATGTGTCGACTACGTAATTACATCAGGCCGCGCATTTCAATCGAGAGAGATAATCGGGTTTATTACGTGACTAACTCACGTGGCTATCCCACAACATACTCGTTCGGTGGAACAGTGCACTTCGTGTGACGCTGTCAGTGTGTGCGGTATTGAAGACTAGGCATACTTAATTTGATGAATGCTGTCTGTTCGAAAGCGGACACAAAACCTTAGCTCTCTCTAAGGAACACCAGTGTGTTCTAAATGAATTTCTTGTAACTGATTTGCGCCCAAATATTGGGATTTACTGAAGGTCCGTTTTGGTTTGCGGTGTACACACAACAAAACTTCTTGAAAATGTCGAAATACATTCATTTTCATACCAACTGAATTCCAGCTGAATGTCTCATGATTTTATTCTTGCTGCAAGTGTGTTGCAGTGGATTATTTGCCGGCCCAGCTGGGAACAACTGAATAATTGAATTCCAAGGTACATGCTTTAGCTGTATGGTTGGGCAGTCCCACATACACACGTGTCGTACGGTGCTGTTGCCTACACATGTTTTCGTACAACCATCCACATTGGTACGCGTCCGTGGAGCTGAAGCTAACCGGCATTCGTGCGATGATGTGGCCTATCGATCGCGTTCACACCGTCACCAGACACCACATTCACTGAACCCCATACCTGACACAACACCAGTGGGAGAATACAGAACGTAAATGTTGGACGTCTCCATCGACGTGAATCATTTGCTACGATAATCAACAGGTGCATCATTATCAGTAAACTGCGCAAATGGTACACGGCACACCTGTTTGTCTGGAACGTTCCTCCTACAGGCCTTAATTAGGCTAATGGAAATGTTTAGTGTTTCGCAAAGCAAGCTTCAATACATAAGCTGCCGTTTTTTCGCCAAAAATACAGTCGTTGTCTAACATTTCCACTCACTGCTGTCTTGCGTTTCAGCTGCTGCCGAATCACCGTTATATTTACTTATCCACAACATTGATGGTCCTGGTCTACGGAACGCAAAAGCCCAAGCCATCCTGGCCCACTTGGCTTCTGTACCCAATATTCACATCATAGCGTCCATGGATCATATCAATACGCCCATATGTAAGTGTACAGGGCCCGAAATCTTTATCGATTACTCATTATTTTGCGACCACTTGTGCTCAACTTTGCAACATAATCGGGATCCACACTCAGTCATAAGAGAAGGTATTTGGTCGGATATCCACTCGTCACTGAAAGGTTCACATTTGTATTGAGGTTTGTGGAACACGCAGCTTGGTTGTGACTGCATCGTATCGTCATTGTTGTCACAATCAACCTCGTCACTGCCGGCGTTAAGCACCCCTGGCTGACGTACAACCACGTTAAGTTGTTTAAACGATGTTTGATGAAAAGAATAAAATAATAGGGGGTTTGTTTTAATGCATCGAAGACTATAAGGTACCTACATTTTTGAGCTCAAAAATCCAGACGGAAACTGGAAACACAGATGTTCGGCGCCAGTCGGCTGCTATATCTTCTGATTCCCCCAATCAGATGTAGAAACACGCGGGCAACCGCCGCTCGCCTCCGTTAAGCATTCTTTGCTTGTTGTCTTAGCTCGACCACGATTAATGTGGTCCGAAAACAATGTTCGCTGGAGATGATGACTCTGTATGCGTAGTACATGACCCAGTCGCAGAGATTGCTGGAACAGGAGGATTTTCTTGTTTGAATCATGTGCTACTTTACCAGCCACCTGCTTTTCGGTCCCCTCATTGTGAATTCGTTGTCGTTCTTCAACACCAACCATAGCTCTAAAACGTTGATGCTCAGAGCAGCCAGATCCTCTTCCCACATAAGCAACTGTACGACAACACAACTCACTCCATGGTATGTTTTAACTCTCAGAACTCAATGTTTGGGGCTGGTGCAAACTGACAAACGCAATCCTGACCTTTGAGGTTCGTTTGATGACTTAACCTGGTCTACTGCCATCATTACCAATACAGCATCTGAGTTACTTATGGTGGTCACTGGTGGTCACTGCACCAGCGCCTCTGGTGCAGTGACAGCGAGTGCGTTTAAAGACCCCATGTCCCGGATGTATCCCGAACGCACAACGCATGATACATCACTCTGACCGGTTTTTCTAAAAATCCTTATGTTTATTCTAGCCTACATTTTTTACCGATAAACTTTCCAGCCATCGTGATAAGAGGACCGTGGCTTGAAAGAACATCGATCGTCCCGGGCCATAAAATTTTCGTTCAGCTGTAACACCCTTTTGATGCCTAGCTGCCATGCCACTCGAGGGAAGCACGAGGGCTGGAACACTTCCAGGTTTCCGAAGCCTAGAAAAAGGAAGTCGAAAGGCAGAGGTCAGGTTCGAGCCAGGGGCCTTCCGGCCATTAAATTCGCGCTCTAACCACTTGATCCATCTCGCCCCATCCAAACATACTCTAGGTCACAGCATAGAAAATTATAGATGGTGTGCTCATCGTTTGGCCGATGTGAGGTTAAACACTGGATGCATATCTTTGAATCACAAACGGGACCGCGTATCGCTGGATGTTTGTGGTCGCATGGCAATCGAACGTCAGTAGTTAACCCTTCTGCTATGCGGCAATGTGATCTGTGCACACAGGATTGTTTCTGCCCGTGCTCTGTGCCTCTTATCTATATATGTATTCTGATCCACCATAACTGCATTATTGTCATTACGCATCAAGATTGACTTTTCTACACACGTTATATCCCATATTTGGATTAGTGTTCCCTTTGGTTTTCTTGTTTACCTTGTCACCTTATTACAGTAGTAAGGATGGTACTTATTCTTGTCCCCATTACTAGTATGGTCTCATAACGAGCTCGCCCGTTTTTCGTGGATATGGGAGGATGTACCACATTACTAGTATGGTCTCATAACGAGCTCGCCCGTTTTTCGTGGATATGGGAGGACTGTACCACATTCACCGATCCCGCTGAAGAAACGAACTATTCGAACAGTCCAATTCTGCAGCATCTTCTTGGTGGTCTAACAGGCAGCGGAAGTCTGATGGCCGGCAGTGGCGGAGCCATATTGGCCAGTCTTCGTCAGGTGGTAGCATCTTTGACACAAAATGCACGGGAAATCTTCCGTATGGTTGCTGAACATCAGCTTAATGCCCCTTTGCATGAATCGAGAGGTGACAATGTGGGTAAGTCACTCCATCACTTATATGCGGTACCTAGTAAGGCAATCTTCCCTGGGTTGTTTCACACCGGTAATATCGGTTACCACGATGTCTAATGATGATAAGAAAGACGATTCCATATGTTAGTATCAAAAATCAATTTGGACGCTGCTTGTCGCCTTTCGGCGTTGTTTAATCAGTCTCATAATGGGGACGATATTGCCTTCTAGGGAGTGACGGGCGACCTTCTGGGTGCGCTAGAGTGAAACTGAACTGGATTTGGCGATACAAATGTACTAAATATCGTGATTAGCTCACTCAGATATCCGTCCAAGTTGCTCTGTTAGTCATTCTGGTGCCCGCCCCATTTTACAAGTCTGCGGATCGTGTCTACCGTGCGTAAACGAACCTAAAACGTATATATTGCCACAGGCTTGCACTTTTATCACATTACATTCGTTTGTCGAAATAGATCTTACCGTATACTCATGCTTCACGAAGGCAAACCTCGCATGAGATGGTCCATCGATATAACACCTTGGTGTTTATAGTATATCACCAAAGTTAAACTCAGTCAACAATGGTTGACCATGTACATTGCATCGACGACAACTTGTTCTGCCTGACAATCAACACCATTTGTTTCCTACTTGCATTTCCACGCTGACTTATCCCAATTCCATTTTACATTATAATGGTGATATCAGAAGACTTTTTACACGGGATGGTACCGTTGTGAACACCCTCCTCAATCGTGATAGGTTTCATGCACACCAGCTGTGTGAACGAATGTACAAGGAAATAATTGAAATTCAAACCCAGGCGTTGAGACTTTCGGGGGAAGCGAGGTGGTAATTGGCAGGCTACTGTACTGATAGCCGGACCAGTGGGTCCTGTGACCATTTTTCAGATTCGTCGCTTGTACAAGATGCCGACTTTTGCCAACTTTTAGAAAAGTTCTGACATGGCTCTCGTATTCTGCCTTGTCTAGAGTCCAAATTGTCTTCGGAGCCTTTGGAAATTATATCAGCACTACCGTAAAACGAAGGATAACCCCGTCAGTATTGTGTGGGCTAGTGAAGTTTGGAGCTTCGTTCTTCCGCGATGACCCGCAGCGGCCAAAATATTTTGTATGCCTAATGATACTCCTGGATGTTACAGTGAAACCGTCCGGAAAGTTTCCTCAACGGGTCGTGACTGATTGGGCGACGCTCCAATCTACTCTCCTTGGTGGTCAAGGTGCAATCGACAAATTGGCGACGCGCTTACGTAGAACAGATTCCAGACTGACCTATAATACGGACACGTGTGTGCCTGTTCATTCTTGTAGTGTGCTTCTCTGGATCAGCCTGATCGTCCCCAACTTTGGTTGTCTCACCAGTGATGGATCAGAATTTGGGGTACATCGCCTAGTTTACTAATGAAGGTACCAACAGTGGTAATGCTTCTGGCGATTAATGAGCGTTTACAAGTGGACATATCTAACTAATCAATCAATGTTGTTTTGAGATTCTTTGAAATGAACTCAGTTTCTTGAAATCGAATATCCGTTCAATCGTAGTACCCTCATGCTGATCAATTCTAGTGCACATTCTTAAGCGATCAAGTCCTAATTCAGTAAGATGTTTAAATTCCGGTAGATCAGCATGAGTATTTGAGAGTATTTCGGAGAAATAACCGAATGTCCCGCAGCTTCTTATATGATGTTTTTGCCGGAAATCGAATATCCGTTCAATCGTAGTACCCTCATGCTGATCAATTCTAGTGCACATTCTTAAGCGATCAAGTCCTAATTCAGTAAGATGTTTAAATTCCGGTAGATCAGCATGAGTATTTGAGAGTATTTCGGAGAAATAACCGAATGTCCCGCAGCTTCTTATATGATCGTTTTTGCCGAAAAAAAACTGCCCAGATTTCCTCAGCACACCATTATCCTTAAGCTTGCACTGAAAGCACAGTTCTTCCTGATTTTTCGGCGTACTTTTTATTGTTTAAAACTTTTCGGATGTCTAGTGTTTCCTTGTCCCTTCAGGTATGCCGCTGGAAGATCTCTACTGGCGCTGCCGTGATGCGTTTCTGACGAACAGTGAAGCAACTTTGCGAGCGCAGCTCACGGAATTCCGTGACCACAAACTGATGAAGATTCGAAAGGTACTACTTGAATCATTAGTGACAGCGAGTCGGTCTTTGAATTGTTTCCAGTGTTTAATCCGGGCATTCATCAGTGAGATCTCTTGGTTTTAGCAGGTGTGGTTTCCATAAGACTTTTCGGACTTGGCCACCCAGTTAGTACAGGAACAACCGTGGTAAGATGTATTGACCTCTTCGAAGACTTGGCAGTTATTGTACCACTGTTTCTTCGTTATTCTGGGTTACTCTGCGTTTCCATGGCTCTTTTCTGTTTGTTTTTCGTTAGTTTAAGTAAGAGTTATCAATCTGTTCTACTTTGTGCTAAGTCTGGTCTGTATCGAACCAACTAGCCTCATAACCTGGGCGTCTCGATGACTTACCATCTGTGTTAGAATTGGGTACTCACACAAGTTCGCCTGAGTTCGACCACGCAAGCACCAACTGACACGGCTATACTGGATGACTGCCGACCTTCGTGTAATGTGAATGCGTGCGTGCGTGCTCGTGTATGCATGCCACTTGGGTCTCAGAGTTTCTAGTGAACCCACTGTCAGCTTTAAAGTTACGGCATCACAATCCTTATATCAGGTGATCGGCAACATTAGTTACGACAGTTTCGCATCTAAGCATGCTAATCCAAACGAAGCTGACAACCACAAGGCAACTGAGCTTGCGATATAATGGAGGAACTTGGAGAATGCCATCGAAGGCGGAAAATCATCGGTACGATTTGGCTGCTCAATTGTCTATTCTAACTACACAAACTACAGGCTTGGGGGCTTGTCCAACATCACACTTCACACTGAAGGATCCGTTTGCTGGCTGTATTATCTTCTATACTTCTATACTATACTTCTTCTATACTTCATAGCATTCTCATCGTTCTGTCCAACCCGGAGTAATCTGTAATGCGCTTCGTGTAGTGCACTTTTGTACGCCCACTCTGTATCATGACAAACGCCGGTTACCATCACGAACGATTCGTTACGAAATGGGCTATTGATGATACAGTGAACTTAACCACCCGCCTCATTCAGTTTGCTTCCTCTTCCAGGGTCCAGATGGCACGGAACTACTTATTATTCCAATGGAAAACACAAGTTTGCGAAAATTCGTCGAAAACTTTGATTCTTTCTGTTGATGACCGAGACTCCGATGTATTCAAACCGATGATTTTGCACCAAAAAAGATAATCAGATGTTCCAACCATCGCTTTCATGTATACGCATTAGGTTTTGATATATAAATGTGCATAGTTCTCACTCCCTTTGTTGTTTTTTGACGCTTTTCACCCTGATTTTTTGCCCATATTGTTTATTGTTGTGTACAAGCAAGAATGGTGCATAAAAGACGGGCACAATAAGCAACCGGAAGAAATTGTACCGGTAAAAGCTAGAGCAAAACTTTGAGGATACGAGTAATGATAATGCGCAAATGAGACGACCAGCCGGACCTTCGTAACCCTAAGAAGTGGCATGTCAACTGGGTCTCAATAAGTGTCATGGACAAACTTGGTGAGTATCGTCTGCTCAAGCGGTACTCAGCTGGCTCTCAATCGATCGATGGATTCCACTTTCAGTAGTGTTGTGCATAAGGTGTGCTACGTAGTGATGACAATTTTCCATTGGGTGTCCTTTCAGCCTGTTAGTGAAAAAACGGTGAATGTGTTTCTGAGCAATTGGAGTTGGTGATATTCTCATCACTTACTAGCGTAATAAATAACAAACAGCAAGAAAGAATTTACTGGCAGTGATGAATATGTCAGACTGTTAAAGGGGATGATTTCTGCATCGCTCGTTGCAGAAGCGGATGTGGCAGTAGTAAAAAACCTGGCAAATATATGAGATATGGTCACTAAGGTCGTTTTGTCTATCCACACGACTGACGGAATCTGGGGATCAGGTTTTCCCGCAAATAGTTTCATCGGATTATGGATAGTAAGGTTCTTCCAGACTTGCTACGTGGTGGTATAATAAACCAAATGACAGTGGACTAGAAGACAAGTGTACTCCGCTATTCGTAATGTCATAACCTATCTTGCTTATTCTATCTACGACAGGCCCAGTGCTGGGTAACTTTCTAATGGCCTGGTCACCGAAAAGGGGATGACTGCACAATGAGAGAGTAATGAGGATGAGTGTCACCCGAGAGCAGCGTCACAGATGTGTTGTTCTGGACCGAACCTTATTAAGTCTTCGGCAGCCTGGAGTACCAGACAGTGAGTGTTTGCTGCCAACCGATGTCAGTCTCGTTCTTGTCAGTTTCTGCCCAGATTGCCTGAGTGAATGTCTGGAGGTGTAGGCACCTTGGAATGATTGTGTTAAGCTAGCACTAAGTCCCTCCCCCATCCACCTTTATTCTTTTCTTTACAATAAGGCTTTCAAATAAGTCATGGTTGTACGGCAGTGAAGCATCGGTGTTGAACACTGATGTCATTCTGTCGATGATGATGATGAGTGTTTGCAGAATAATGCTAAGGTTAGTGGAAAGATGAACATCAAGGTAGTTCATCAACGAGCCACTGCTCCGTTGGTTTGTGGTCCTGACCTACCCGTTTTTTAAATTCTGTATAGGCCCAGCCAAAAGGACGTTATTGCAGCCTCCATTCTTCGCAATGGCATAGCAGCCATCGCAGCTGGACAATTAGGTTTTTTTCGCATTAATTTTAGACTTATTGCAGAGGAAACACAAGGGGATCGTTCTCTTTCAGCCACGTCGATGCTCAACTGTAGGGAGTTTTATTTTGGTTGATAGAAACAACTCGATACTGACTCCGCTGGATGGCCACGAGACTGATCTGATCCTTAGACTCACTTGTTGCTCACTTGCTTCGCAATCTTTCGAACTTTGACTGTCCACGCCGAAGACCCGTAAGAAACTCTCACCAATCTTTGAAGTTGAGGTCTTGTATGTTTCTCCATCTCTCTTCGGGAATCTGGAGGCTGCGTATTCCGGATACCAAGGTACTGACTCTTTATTCCCGTATTTGCACGTAGGCATTCGTAACTCCTGAAAAGACAAACGGTGAATTTTTCGGAAGTTTCCGAATATTCGCTTTTCAACCTAAGTGAAAAAGTTCCCGGACTACTGCCAAAATTGCCTGTTGATTATGTATATTTCTTACTCCCCAAAAGGCCCGACATTGCGATCGCTGCGTCCGTCGAATAAGCACACGTCGAAGGTGGGGAGCGGTGAACTTCATTTCCGTTCTTTGTGTCTCACTGATGTTTCTGGACTGAGTTCAAGTTGTCACGCGGGAACTCCCCTCCGGCCTCTTCTAACGTCTGCTCTTGCTAGTCTGCACCGTTCGTACTCGTACTCTCACTGCTATCGTTGACAATACTTAGGTCACTTCGTAGCTCGTACAAACGATTTGTACTGTTTCTTTTGCCGCCATTATACATACTAGAGGTCACGCAACCCCTTTACACAACTTAGAGGCAGCTGCTGCTGTCAGTCGCGCAACAAAAAACTAGGTAATCCTTGTCTTTAAAAGAAAGTGTAAAACTGATAACCAAATCCTGGGTACGATTGGCACAACTCTTGATATGTAGACTAAGTAAAAACTGGAGAGTGAATGGCCTAGTGCTAGCCTCGCACAAACATATGAGATGCTTACACCTCCAACACCCAATTTCAGAAACAAGGATAATGTGATTGCAGACGCAGGTGCCTCGGGCTTCGTCTGGGCCCTTTTCCATGCTCTTGTTCCATTCTATGCTTTCCCCCGTCGTCGTTTTTTGTGAAGTAATTCTGTTGCACTTATGAGCGGGGCCATCACCGCTACTTTTGTTAGCTATAATGAAGATGAAAGAACAAATCTTCTAGCCAACACAATGGGAAGTCATAAAGCCTGAATATACTAAGTCAAAGTACACACTGTATGAACGAAGTGACTCGAAAGGCACTTGCACCGCCCACTCAATGAGTATAACCAAGAGTGCTTTCTTCGTATCAGACTTGTGCGCCAGTAGCTCACACATTTACCACGCCTCTGCCTCGCAAAAACCTGACATCACAATTAATGGTCTTCATGCGTGACTTGCACAGTAGTCTGGGAGTTTACTCTTCACGTTTCCCTCTACACCACCAGTCTTCACAAATGTCCTTTGGGTACAGACGATATCAACAAACGAACCCTTGTGTAACTGAAGCATGGGATTCACTTGAAGGCTAATAATGATTAATTCATTAGCTAAACGCAGAGAGTGACTCGCCTGCCAGATTTCAAGTTGTTTAGGCCATAACTATTGTGAATAGAAAGCTTGGAAACTTTTAAAATCAAAACATAGCATAGTGGTCCAAAACAGTATAATGTTGAGTAAAGAGTTTCTTAAAAAGAAGGATAGCTTGTTTTGATAATGACATTCCGGATTTAATAGATGGAGTTTGTTGGAACCGAGACCAATTTCATATATAGGTACGCCAGAGGACCTGCCTTTGTTCATTGTACCCTGAAGCTAGGACTCAGCTATCAACAGCGCGTTCCCGATGAGAATATCTATTGCAATATACGCCTCAAAACTAACTATACTGTGCGCTAACGTGCATCGTGAGAAACAACATGAATACGCAGTGAGTCTGGGACTTTAACACATAAGAAATCGTCATCATCCTTCACGAACACATTCAGTTTATCAGGGTCCACACGACGTTTGCAGTTTGGTCTGACGCCTTTTATGAGGAGGTTATGCTACATGGCCAGTTGATGAACACGACTTAGGTACACCTCACAAAACCATGATAGATGAATGGTTAAATTTAACGGATCACTTATCATAGTGGGACGTAACATTCAAAGAAACAACAGTTACAAACAGGAGGCCCAGTTTGTTGAAAAAGTGGGATTCCAGCCCAGCTTTTGTTGTCATTCCTTCAGATGTCTAAAGAGGACCAAAATCAATCAATGGCAAATGCTCACTGGTATGGATGTGTGTTCCGGTATGTCGTCTGTGTAACCGCTTCCTCGATAGAAACCATCGGCTTGTGACAAATGTGGTATTGTTCCATTGTTTTTTCCAGGAATGACTTCGCTCATTTAACCGATAAACAGTTAGAATTGTTACGAGTAAAATAGCCACTGACTTCCTCAACAGCGTAAGGCATGAACTTGTGGGACAGAATGGTATAATAAAGAATCACCAACCTAGTAAACTTGTCGGTTGTCATCCTTCGCAGCTATCATGCTCCATGTTTTTCAAACCAATACCTCGGTACAAATCAGCTAACCGGCAGGTTTCACGCAGTGGACTGTGTGGGCTGTAAATCTTGCTCTAAAGTCCGAATGTTGAACTTGCTTAGGAACACTTCCGACAGATTTTGTATGTCATTGTCAATCTTGTCGTTTAGCCAGTGTTGCGTACTAATGGATGCCAAGTGAAACGTTATCTGAGAGTGAGACCATTGACCACCAATCGTAGCCTGTTAGCAAAACTCGGTTTAAGTCTGTGGTGTGACAGAACGCCCCACAGCCACTTACCCTCAACTGTTGGGCTGAATAAGTCTGATAGTCCATTTCACTGGTACTTCGTTGCAAGTTCAATCGAGGGCTTGAAACAGAGCGTTTGGTCATCGTTGGTCTTCGAAACTGAGTGTTGCCGATACCCTCATTCGGATCGGTGTACCAAGGTGCTTGTAAAGCTGCTCGCTTCTGTACTAGGGAGTCTGGTGTTTTTCTATCGTTGGGAAGAATATCTTCGTTGCCTGTGCTCCGAACTTGTCTTTCCAGTTCTCTTCTTTCCGCGCGCTCTTTAGCCGCTTTGATCAGTTCATTCACTCCATTCTGCTCGATACTTTCTGCCTCCGGTCTCTAAATTTTGTAAAATTATGGATGATGTGAGAATGCTGAGACTGGGCTGCTGGCTTGCCCCCGTTTCATTTAATATCGTGTTAGAAAATCACAGCAAACGTCAACCCGATGGTATACAGAATTATCACGTCCTTGCGAGTAGTAAAACAAAAGTGTGCGCAAAAATCCATTTCCTTATATCCACTGGTTCTAATACTGCGTTAGCGTATTCCAACAATGCATGAGTGAACAATCTCGGATTGAAACAGCTGCTTTCATGTTAAGTTGCATCTGTTTGGGGAGCTTGCCGATTTTATTGACAGTGGCCATGGCATTTTTCGCAATCAATGATACATCAAAGCTCAGGTGGCTAAATACACAATAACATTCACCGGATTGTACCTCTAATTTATTTTCGCTTTGATGTACCTGCGAAAGATATCTCATCAATTCAACCATGCCATGCGCATTCATAGTCCTAAAATGCAATTAAAATAAATCAACAGTTGACAAACCATAGATTGTTTTTTTATCCGTGGGGCAGTTAAATATTCATTTATACAGGGTGTGCTTAATTAATTAGGCAGGGATCGATTTGTAAAGCCCAAGGCCTTCTTGACTAATTTCTGTACAAAACTAGATATCATCAACAGTATTCTGTTTGTGAGTAAATTGAAGATGTTACAATAATCGGCCATACCGATCTTCAGGTCACATTAAAACATTTCATGGTGGACTGTTAATGCCTACTGTTTGTTGAAGCTGAGTGGTCGACGATTCAACCGTTGGATTACTACCCTGGTAAGACTATGTCTTGTTGAGAATTCTGTCTTGGAAAGTGTTGTCTTTATCCAGTTTCATAATATACAGTTCACAGTCATGTTACATATGATAAAGATCTTGTTTTACGCTATAAATTTAATTTGGCGGTTTAAAATCAGCCCAAAAGCCCGTTTCCAATTAGAGGGGCAGTCAAAGTCATTAGAGAAACTTGTTCACTGTCGGACCATGTAACAAGATTCCGTGTTCAAAAGCAACATGATCAACCGTTTCAGCTGACTTAGGCCGATGTCGATTGACCCGGAAGTTCAAGTGTGGATCACTGCCTTAGTCTTGTGTTCAATGTAGCTACGTAATTGATGGAGAAGTTATTTTTTCCACCTGGTAGGATGTCTGTCATATAGACTTTCCCAGTGTCCGGATGTTTTCTCACTACTTGCAACTGCAATGACAGGAAAATGTGTTGCCAAAAACGTTTGTTTGATAAGGTATGAATCACTTAGCTTAGAATTATCAGTATGCCTGTCAGGCAAGAATCGGTCTATAAAGATCCCGCGATGAACGTTATGTGGTGACAAATAGACCGTTTGTTTTGTCAATGGCCTTCAGTGTACAGAGCTCTGCACTAGCTAATTAGTCAGATCTCATTTTTGATTTGTAACTGTTTGATACCGATTTCCATCAAACCATATACAGAAAACTGGTGTACTCGCCGGTCGAATTAGTTGATGTTGCTTCATGTGTGTAAGAGTTTCAGCCAAGTTAACGTTAATGGTCAGCTGACATCTGTTGTGCGTTGCTTCTGTTTTGGGCAGGCTCTACTACTGAACCGGGGAATCGAAGTTTTATGTATACCAAGGCTGTTTGTCTTTGCGAATGACGTTGCATATGCTGGATCTCCAGCGCTGAAGGCCCTGGCTGACATTTAGACGTTGGGTTTACAACTGTTTTTTCTCACTCTTTTCGCACAGCCCCTATCTAGAAATTAGGGAGGGTTTGTTGTGTATGGATTACGGGCATCTGGATAGGGTTTGTCGGTCGAAAATAGTCAGACCATTAGATTCCTGTGAATAGGTTTTGATCCACAGATAGTTTGTGACAGGCTCAATGCTGCGCAGCATACAAGCCTTTGGAGCCTAATAAGACCCTATGGATTAATCCGTAGGGTCGGCAGGCGAAATGCATGGGCCCGCTGCAAGCCACCAGTGGGGATAAATATGGCCATACAACAAATGATATAGGCATGAGTTTGTTGTTTGTCATCCGGTCACTTGCGTCCTCTATTAATTCAGCGAGACACCGCCCCAACAATACTGCACTCTGCAAATATTCTCGGTGGCTCTCCATTAGCGCACACTTAAAGTGGTAACCGATAACCTAGCGGTATTCCATTAAGCAGACGATTAATTTTGTCATTTTTA
The DNA here is from genome assembly GCF_000715545.1 of Opisthorchis viverrini. NCBI lineage: Eukaryota > Metazoa > Platyhelminthes > Trematoda > Opisthorchiida > Opisthorchiidae > Opisthorchis > Opisthorchis viverrini. The sequence continues at coordinate 503,627 of NW_008751818.1, forward strand.
GGATGATGATGTCGGGTGGCTACTGATTAGACAGTTAAGCAAGCGTACCCCGGTTGCACTTGTTCACGTTTTCTAGGAGGGCCGCGCAGGTTCGATCATACTAATGAATACGTGTCCTCACGTGGCGCAAGTCCACATTATCAACGCCGGACTAGTGAGGTTGATCTTATGAAAACCTCGCCTGCCTTGCCGTATTAGGTCGAAAAGTGTCTTGAAGCCGTACTTCAGGTCTCAGTTGGGTGACGAGTCTTCATAGAACTGAAACTGGAAGTCACAATTCTTCAAATTAACATAAAGGCCGTCTAAATGGTGGAAGTTTGGGCGTCCCCAAATGTGAGCTTCATTCTTCAGCTGTCTCCTTCAGCTACTCATTTCGAACGGTCTGAACAGCGAAGCTTGTTTCATTATATTGTATTCGACTCCAACAGTGTTTGCTCCCCGGAATATTTTGGTTTTCGGGATTCGATCTTTCTATTAGTTCCGAAGGATTTCTTATCGAAGTGGAACTGCAAGAATCCTAATACTCGGCCTGGCTGTGAAGCAGCCAGGACAACACAGCCATCAAACACACTATAATCTCAAAAGACTTTCAGTGTTTGACCATCGATGTCTTCGGAGCATTGCCCGAATCTGGTGGGAACACCGGATCAGCAATTCTGAAGTACGTCGAATGGTATTCGGGAGAAATAACTCACCCTCGATAGATGAACTGATCATATTGCGCAGGTTGCGCTGGCTTGGCCACTTGCTGCGTATGCCATTCGACCGACTTCCTCGAAGGGCTCTTTTCGCACAACCACGTGAAGGGTGGAAGAGAGCCAGAGGCGGTCAAACAATGACTTGGCAGCGAAGTATGAAAGCCATTACCAGCAAACTCAGCTGCGCTGGTCACTGCCGTCTTCCTGGATGGGGACCCCGAGACGGGCCACATCAATTGTTAGAGACATTGTCAGATATGGCCCAGTCGCGCCCTCAATGGGGTTTGGGCATCCAAGCTATTGCCTTCAATGCATAGCTCCTTTTCCACCCCCCCCGCTTGACAACCCACTGACTGTGCTGGATTTATGCACCAACTTACCAGCTTGAGCGTGCAATGCGCAGCTACCTCCCCCCCCCCCAGTCATCGTTGAACGAAACTGTGGCCGCTACAACCAGTGTACGACGAGTACGCGGTTCTTACAGCTGACAGTGAAGATGATGATGATGATAATCTCAATATCTATGAGCAGGTGATGACTGTGACAAACGAGCCTATCAAGGCAGTCAAGTGTCATACCAGCCTTTGCAGCTCGTGCGTTCACTTCACTACCAGGTTCCCTGGCTGTGGATAGTACGCTGTCAAGATTGCAGAAATCCGGTCAACACGTATCATAGCCACTTATCCGGATAATTTGTATTTTATTTAGGGATTCTAGTTCAAGCTGACATAGTACAAAGTTAGTAGAACAAAAACTTATCTTCAGGTCAGTAAGATACCGCTCAATGGATGCCGTAGTCAGCTTCAGGATGCACAATAAGACGCTGTCGCTTTCAAACGGATAACAAACTGACACAGTAGTGTTCTCATCGCCAGCAGCGTTTTGCGTGAGAAAGGCTTCGAACTGAATAAATGACCATCCCAAAGAGATCAAATCGGTGTTCCACGTTTAATCTGGCAAAACGTACCTGCACAGATGGTTGTTAAATGTAGAATGAGTAGGGCTGGCGAAAGAACACGGCTACAATACACTGCGGTATCGACTTCGAATTAACTCCGTTGGTCTGTATCCATCAGTTCGTCTCAGCTTGGAGGGAATTTTGAGGGTTGGCAAGTTCGTCCGGACATTCGGTCTTTCGTAGGACGATCTATAATCCCTTTCCGTTAATTGAACCGAAGGCTTCGGTGAAGTCTACAAACTGCCCGCAGAGCATTTGATTCCCTTCAAGATATTTGGGCACCTTGGACTTTTCCTTCGACCGCTTTGAAATTCATGCTGCTTTGCATAAGTCCCATGACTAGTTAATTGATCAGGATACCAGTCAATCTTGATGCACATAAAGGGCGAATTCCATGGTAGTTGTCCTTTTATCGAATTCCTCTCTCTGTACACAGAGGAATTGTTGTTGGATCCCTCGAGCTGTAGTAAAACTCTCTCTATCCCCAAAACAATGCATATGAAGTGGAAAAGTTCCTCCTTCAGCATAGGTTTTCCAAGTTTGAAATGTATCACCGGCGTTCCATGTTGCAGCAGGCTTATGTTGGTCTACAATTCTGATGCTGCGCGTAAGTCAGTCAAGTAGATCCTCATTATGTACTGAGATGGATGGACTTCAAAGCCCAAACGTGTATCTGCTGGCTAGGTAAGTATGGCTGCTAAGATGCTTGTTAACGTTTTTCGCCTGTTCTTTCATTTTCTGTCAGCCGAAGGTAGCAAACTTTATGACCGGCGAAAGGTTCTTGGTAAAAGCGATGGCCAGCAGTTGACTGGAGCTCCTCCCTTCACTTATTCCACCATATACGTATGATATTTTATATATATATATATATATATATATATATATGAATATATATATATATA
>NW_008751818.1:506614-529699 GCF_000715545.1 Opisthorchis viverrini
ATTCATATATATATATATATATTCATATTAAGGTATTCACGTCTCAACATATGTTGGGAACCAAAACTCCTTCATACGGTGCATACTGGCATCCAGGGTAGCCCATTCCTGTTAGTGGAAAACATGCAAGTATTCACCTAATCTGGCCAGGAAAGTGATCCCCATAGTTTTACTGTTATTCTGTTTCTCGAGGTGCGGTCGACTTCAAGCATACCTTTAGTTTCTTAGCTGGTACTATTCCGGTGATGTGTGGCCTGCTAACACAAGAAATAAATAATACTTTAAGCAATCAAAGACTGCCGGGTGGTAGTTGGACAGTTAAGGACTTTGGGTGCCCATAACCATCCAAAAGGACAAACCAAACGCCCAAGTCAAGGGAAGCCAGCACTGTAGGAAAATACCGGAGTTTGAGGTGACAAGCTTAGATATGGAGTACAGAAGTGACAAAGCAACTATGCCAGTCAGTAGAATGACAGCCGTGATGAAGATTCTCCCCTGTGATTTAAATCAATCTGTACTGAAAATTCGAGAGGCGTTGTGCAGCCGTTTAATCCCCATTAAAAATCCTAAACCGGATGAGTCTCATGGAACTCCAGAGAGTCTCGAGTCAATAACCTCCAGGATAGGAGGTTGATTACTTCATTTAAAAATGCTCTGAGGCAATTTAGGAATGTATATCCTTGATGGGGCACAGCAACGTGAAGTGAATCTACATTTGCTACGTAATTTATGTCTCATTATGAAATTCCGGTAAGCTGACACATTTGCTCAGAATGCGCAAGAAAACGGGTCGCAGGCACTCAGTCAGTTTGTTAACTACCAACCCAAGGTACGTTGGTTCCAGCTGATTCTGTTTTGATCACCGCAGAATCGGAGAGCGGGACAGATACAGCCAAGCATTGGAGGCGATAGCATGATTAATAAGTTCGCAGAGTTGCTGTGGATATTTCAATGAATAAGAAACTGAGCGGCTATGCAATGAAGGCTTGAGGCAGGAGCACCGCTGGCTGAATTGCTAAGCCAGATTTGTCTGTGCCGTTAGCCGGCATATGTCAATTCGAACGAGTTTGCTGGTTAGCACTTTCGTAGATTTTTGCTAGATCGTAGGCCATCGCTTCTAGTGAGCACAGGTTTGAAAGGAAATAGTTCTAAAAAGCAGACGGTCCTCTGGCATGTAAAGTGCGTGCGGACCGTTTTTATACTAAGGGGTCACATTGTGGCGGTGCAATCTATACTGCATTGTGGTCAGAAAAGCGAAAGTGATTCTAAAATAGGAGACTCCTTCAGGAAGTCATTTTAGGGGTATTGGTAATAGGAATCCAATATCTGAAGACACCAATCAATATTGATTTTGGCTCAATCTATCTGACGTTTTTGGATCTAATTGGTAATTCCGAAATCATTTTGTGTTTATGTTATTGGAGAAAACATGTGGTCGGGAGGTGTTTTAAGCAATCGAAGATGTTCTCCGCCCAATCTAGGTAAAATTCCACACAAGAACATTGATTTCAATATGCGTGCTTGTGTTTTTGCTGGAATCGTTCCAGAAGTGTGTGTGGCCAAACAATAGCCTCCACAGGGGCCTAAATGGACCCGCAAGATTCATAAATAAAAGCACTCAGGAAGATGTAATACATTGTTGTTGACTACCATTTCACTGTTTTACGTGCGGTCAGCCCACCGATCTAACGAAGGCTGGTTGAATTGGGGGAGAGATGACTCAATGGTTAGAGTGCGAATTTACTGACTGGAAGGTCCGTGATTCGAACCCGACCTCTGCCTCTCGACTTTGTTTGTGTAGGCTTGTGAATCTGGCAGTATCCCAGCCCCTGCGCTTCCTTCGGATAGCAAGGCAGCTAGGCACCGAAGGGGTGTTACAGCTGAACGATTTTTCGTTCAGCAGCATTCCATTCCAGACCTAATGGATCGAGGCCTGTATAGTTCATGAGTTAGCAAGCACCACTGAATTGCGTCGCCTTCTGCGTTACGAAATAGTTCAGATTCCCGGTCAGTTTGATCCTTCCTGCAGATGCATTACGAACGGTTCACTTAGTATGTTTTACAGGTGGCCTTCCAGTTACGTTCCAGGTTTGTTTTGAAATCAGAGTGAGGTCAGAACCTGTATTAATTCGAAGGATAACCGGTGTGCCAATGATACATACTGTAACGAATTTACGTCGACTGGGTGGTTTCATCCTGAATGTAGTAATTGTAGCCCCTGCCCGCGTCCCTTTGTCGGGTCAGTGTTTGGCGAGCTCATGAAGTTGTCTATGCAACATTTTTCTTTGTGGCCCTTCCGACTGACTTGCTGCACTTATGGTTCCGGTAGGACAGTGGCGTGAATAGTACAAATTGTCACAAAACCAAAATAATGTGGAAATTTTCTTGGAGTTCGTTTAGAATTTGATTGCATTCTGGAAGTTACTTCGCATGCCATGTTAGGCTAAAAGTACTTGGAATGTCCAATCATTACAGCATCAGCCTTGAGATTTATAAGATGCTAGCATCCGGCGGTGAGTTTCTGAAACGTCAACTCTGGATCCTGTTCTATTGGATTCAGTAGCCGCATCGAAATATCCGTATAGCGTGGCGACTTAAAACCAGCCACGAAACTGAGACACTCGAATTGATCTTCGGTGACTGTGCCGAGCTGAAAGCACTTGCATTCTCTGTTGATCACACTGGCGGATGTGATGAAAACGTCAGTATTTCTTTTGGTCCGACACAAAGAGACTGGAACTTACCGAGGTGTGACGATTTGTGTACACTGGCGAGCCACTGAGCTATACTGGGGATGTCCCAGCGGCACTCACAGGGCCAGGTTGGTCAACGGCTAGAGGTCTAAGGAACACAGTCTCTCGGTCCTTCAGGTTGGAGGTTGGAACATGTGGTGACGTGTTCCGTAGAAATAGCAATGTACTTGAATTTCCAGCCAAACACCGGCGTTCTTTGGGCAGGCGTTTGAGTCGAAGGTTTTGGTTGAGGACACTAATCGTCCTCCTGTCTATGTGTGGGCGCCCTGCACACATGCACATAAACTCATACAACATCGGTCATGGCGTGGTGCCACCAACCGGGTCGCCTTACTTGCTGCGGGTAAGTGAAAACAAGTTACTGCTGACACCTCTCTTTTCTCTCTTTTTTCTTCTTATCCCCACTCTATTATTAACCCTCCCGTCTGGAAGCGTAGGGGTTTTTATCGTCCTAAGTCACCAGTCGGAATTATCCTTGCCTGCCTGGATACCTATTGATAGATGCATCTCCACGGTTTACCTGGCAACGCCTGTAAAGGATTCTCACAATCGGGAGGTTGATAGATGTCTGTTTATTGTGTCTGCCTACACCCCAACCAACTGTAGCTCCGACGCCTTTAAAGGCAGACTTTATGACGCCCTGAATGCCATGTTGCAGCAAGCTAAAAGCCCAGACATCGTGGTGTTTTTCAAAGATCTGAATGCACGATTGGACAGGTGTGGCGTGTCCGAGACTCAATTAAGAAGTCGACATGGACCTACTCAGCACGTACGAACAATGGGGAACGACTGCTCCAGATTTGTGCTGATGACAGGCTGTTTTTATGCAGTAATAACTCACAAAATAGCCCAAGTCGTCTGGCCACACGGCCGGCTAAAAACTCAGATTGACCACGTTACCACCAGTTACCAGTGGCGTGGATCAGTAGCTGACTACCGGTCGTTTTGGAACACATTTGTGGATTCCGACCCCGTGCTCGTCCGGAGTCGCTTCTTCCTACGTTTTACGGGGTGGCGTAAGGTGCGGTAAAACGCTTGGCAACTGAGAGACTGGCGGATCCAGATGTTAGACGAACTTACCAGAATCGTCCCCTAGAGTCTCTTCCAAGTGTTCCACCATCAGATGTGAACTTATACCGGGATGAGGTTGCCACAGTGCATTGTATAGTGCTGGGAATTTCGCCTGTGGCACGGTACCAACGGACGCACTCAAGCGCTATATGTCAGACCGAACGGTGGCACTGGCTTCTGGTCCGGATGATTTCCCATCCGGACACGTGAGTATGGCAACTACAGAAACATCAGCTTGGCACCTGTTACATCGAGACTGCTGGAGTCACTTGTGATTCGTCGCCTAATAATGGCTCATGAAACACTGACTAGAGGGCAGCAAGAGTTTCCAGCCTGGTAAGAGTTGCATTGACCCGATCTTCACACTCCTTCAGGTGCTAGAACAACGTCATACGTGCAAACGACCCACAATTTTAGTATTCCTGGGTTTGCAAGGCGTATTCCACTCGGTTGACCGGTCTGTCCTCCTGGACACGCGTGTTCATCAAGGAATGTCGAGAAGTTACTGAACATAATACGTTCTTTGTATTCTCAGACTCCCGGAAGTGTGATAGTATACGGTGAGCTCTCCAAAAGCTTTAATTCACAAAGCTGTGTCCATCAGGGGTGCCCACTCTCTAGATTCTTATTAAATTTCGCGATCCATGAGATAATGAGACGAACGCTGGAAGGTCTTCAGAACCCCTGTTTTCAAATATCCTCTGACAGAAACCTTGTCGATCCGAAAGATGCGTACGATATCGTTCTCGTCTTCAAACAGGAGAAGGCACAGGTGTTTCTGGATGAAGTGACAGAAATCATGCCGTCCTTTTGTATGCCATTTGCACCCACAAGTTGTTAGATCATGCTCGTGGACATGCAGTCGGGAAACATGCCAATTATAATCCAGGGAGAGACTCAAGTTGCGGAGCGTTTTACTCACCTTGGAAGTTTTATTAACTCTGATTGTAGTGTGGCCGATGAGGTTAAAGCACGAATCTGTAAGGCCCGGGTTGTGTTTACTAATTTGAAACACTTATGGCGTCAAGGCGCTATATCACTGAATCTCGAGGGATGTGTGTATCAGACTACAGTACGGGCTGTTTTGTTGTATGGCTGTGGGACTTGGCCTGTCCGAGCGGCGCAACCGAGACGTTTCAGGTGTTTGATAATCGCTGTGTTGGGACCATAGCTCACGTGGGTTGGCGCCCGCAAATCCGTGATGAGGCCATTAGAAAGCGAATTTTCGGTTGTGCAACTGGCACTTCTAGTGAAGAATGTGCCCAGCACCAGAAGCTGCGTTGGTTAAGCCATGTATTGCGTCAGCCGAACCATCGGTTGCCGAAGGAAGTGTTGTTTCCAATGCCCAACTCAGAGTGGCAGAAGCACAGGGGTCGTCATCCCTTGACTTGGCAAAAGGGTATGACAGAGAACGTGAAGCGTTTGGGTGTTTCCGGTGTTACTCGCCTTCCAGGGTGGGGACCGTGTGACCCCAACTGCGCCTGGTTGAAGATACTGCGAGACATGACTCCTAACCGATGTCAATGGCGTTCCTGTTATCAGTTTCTACCTAGATTGCTTGAACGAGTATCTAGAGGTGTAGGTACCTTGGAATGATTGCACTAAACTAGCACTAAGTCGCTTCTCCGTCGACCTTCATTCTCCACAATAAGGCTTTCAAATAAATCATGATTGTACGGCAGTGAAGCATCGGTGTTAAACATTGATGTCGTGCCGTCGATGATGATGATGATATAATTTGTTGTGATTAGCATAATATCTTCCAGTCCCTTCTTTAAGTTCTCGAACGCTATTCGACGTCAGCAGGTAGTGTGAATGTTTCGTTCTGCGCCAGTTTGTTGATTCTGTCAGCAAACGAACATATCCAATGTGCGTAATGTGCGAACATACCGATGAAGCCCCGCATTTTCGAGGTAGTACGCGAAGGAGGCAATTGATGGATTGCCTCCATGTGTTCAGTGTCGGGCCCCATTATACCTTTTGAAACCTCATAACCTAGGAGGCAGATAACTCTTAAAACAGTGACGGCTTTTTTATCGGTGAGTATGATTCCATACTTCCTCGTAGCTCTTAAAAATGCTTGGAGGTTGGGGTGATGTTCATCTCGGGTATCGCGATATTTGGTCACATTGTCTATTTAGGCCTACGTGCTTTTCAGCTTTTCAGACTTAATGATATTGTTGTCAGTTCTCTGAAAACATGCTACACCGTTTGTGACACCGAGGGGTACGCGACGAAAATGAAACAAGCCACCGCAGGCTTTGAATGCTGTAAAGGGTTTGTCGGATCCTGAGATCGGGACTCGAACGTAGGCAGAAAAGTTGTGGACAGTGCGAAATTTCCTCAATCATTTTGTCTAGGCGTGGCAGATTGTAAGCGTCCAGATGCGTGAGCCGGTTGTAGTCAGCAACCACCCGGTGTTTGGTAGCTAAAACTTGTACTCTCTCGGAGAAAGATCCCAGCAATCCCGGAACATAGCTTGATGTGACGAATTATCAGGCATCAAGTGAAAGTGCGCGTACAAGTCGACCGTGAAGTGTGGTGGACACAGAAAACCAAGGAAATCGAAGAGGCCCAGAAAGCTGGTAATGCCCGAAGGGTAATCAGTCGACCCGTGCCACCGGTCCTCAGAAACCAAATGTGAGCGAAATCATCGGGGATCGCAATGGAGTGAATATCTCGAATAAAGAAGAACGCCGCGATCAATAAGCCGAGTACTTCGAACAACTACTGTCATGGCCACCACCTGGCACCCATCTGGAACCCACAGAACAGTGAACGTAAAGCTGCCCACAGCCTCGCGGGTTTATGACTGCATATGTTCTCTTAAGTGCCACTGATCCTCTGGTCCGGATGACCTCCCACCCGCATTGTTCAAAGATGGAAGTGAGTCCTCAGTCAGCGCTTGTCTAATATGTTTACTTGCATTTGGTAAAAGGTGTCTGCCCCAGACAACTGGGAAGAGTCGGTGATAGTGCCCATTTTCAACGAAGGGGCTCGTAGTGCGTGTGGCAACCACGAAGGGATCAGCTGGACTCTGGTCGTAACGAGTCTGTTGGCATCACGTGTGCTTCGTCGCCGCGCGGTGGCTCGTGAGACACTAACTCGAGAGCAGAAAGCGGGAATCCGGCCTGATAGGGGTTGTATTGACCAAATCTTTGCACTTCGCCAGGTGCTGGAACAACCCCATACGCATAAGTGACCTACAAATCTAGTGTTCCTGGATGTTCGAAACTTTTTTATTCCGTTGACCGGTCCGTTATGCTCGACAAGCTTGCCCACCAAAGAATGTGCCGGAAGTTCGTGAACATAATAAGCTCTTAATGTTGCCAGACTTCCGAACGTACGAGAGCATACAGTTAACTCTCCAAAAGCCTTCGTACACAAAGTGATGTCCGTCAGGGATACCCACTCTCCCCATTTCTGTGATCAATGAAATCCGAAAGCCTCAGTGTTCAAACAGTCTGTGACGAAGGCCTTGTCGATTTGGGATATGCAGACGACATCATTTTCATCTTCGAATAGGAGGAGATGGCGGAAGTATTCTCGGATAAACTGACCAAAGTCATCCTGTTCCTTGGTATACACTTTGCTCCCACAAAGTGTAAGGTCCTGCTCGTGGACGGGCAGTCACTGAACACGCCACTTGCAATCCAGGGAGAGGTGATGAAAGTTGTGGAGCCTTTTACATACTTTGGAGGTTGTATTTGTTCTGATTGTATTGTGACAGATGAGGTGAATGCACGAATCTGCAAGGCTCAGGCCGCGTTTGTTAATTTGAGACACCTATGGCGTCAGAATGGTTTATCCCTGGATCTCAAGGGACGTGTGTATCGAACTGTTTTGTTGCATGATTCTGAGATTTGGCTTGTTCGGGCAGCGGAACTGAGACATCTTCGGGTGTTAGACAGTCGTTGTCTCAGAACCGTAGCTCGTGTGGGTTGGTATTGGCGTATCCGTAACGAAGCAATTAGAAAGCGAGCTTTCGGTTGTGCAACGGATACTTTCATCGAAGAATACGTTCAGCAACAAAAGTTGCGTTGGTTGGGATATATGTTGCATATGCCTAACCAGCGTTTGTCCAACTCAGAGTGGCGTAATTAGGGAGGTGGCAACCCTTGACATGACAAATGGATATGAAAGATATCACTAAACGTTGGGGTGCTGTCGGTGCTAATCGCCTTCCAGGATGGGGACCGCGTGATCCTCACCGCGCCTATTGAAAGACTCTCTAAGATATGGCCTCTAACCGATGTCAGTGGTGTTCTTCATGTCAGTTTCTATCCAGATTGCCCAAATGAGTGTTTGGAGGTGTGGGCGTCTTGGAATGATTGTATAAGTCAGCACTATGTCCCTTCGTCGTCCACCTTTATTCTTTTGTTCACAATGAGGCTTTGAATTAAATCATAGTTATACGGCAGCGAAGCATCAGTATGGAGTCAAATCTTTGCACTTCGCCAGGTGCTGGAACAACCCCATACGCATAAGTGACCTACAAATCTAGTGTTCCTGGATGTTCGAAACTTTTTTATTCCGTTGACCGGTCCGTTATGCTCGACAAGCTTGCCCACCAAAGAATGTGCCGGAAGTTCGTGAACATAATAAGCTCTTAATGTTGCCAGACCTCCGAACGTACGAGAGCATACAGTTAACTCTCCAAAAGCCTTCGTACACAAAGTGATGTCCGTCAGGGATACCCACTCTCCCCATTTCTGTGATCAATGAAATCCGAAAGCCTCAGTGTTCAAACAGTCTGTGACGAAGGCCTTGTCGATTTGGGATATGCAGACGACATCATTTTCATCTTCGAATAGGAGGAGATGGCGGAAGTATTCTCGGATAAACTGACCAAAGTCATCCTGTTCCTTGGTATACACTTTGCTCCCACAAAGTGTAAGGTCCTGCTCGTGGACGGGCAGTCACTGAACACGCCACTTGCAATCCAGGGAGAGGTGATGAAAGTTGTGGAGCCTTTTACATACTTTGGAGGTTGTATTTGTTCTGATTGTATTGTGACAGATGAGGTGAATGCACGAATCTGCAAGGCTCTGGCCGCGTTTGCTAATTTGAGACACCTATGGCGTCAGAATGGTTTATCCCTGGATCTCAAGGGACGTGTGTATCGAACTGTTTTGTTGCATGATTCTGAGATTTGGCTTGTTCGGGCAGCGGAACTGAGACATCTTCGGGTGTTAGACAGTCGTTGTCTCAGAACCGTAGCTCGTGTGGGTTGGTATTGGCGTATCCGTAACGAAGCAATTAGAAAGCGAGCTTTCGGTTGTGCAACGGATACTTTCATCGAAGAATACGTTCAGCAACAAAAGTTGCGTTGGTTGGGATATATGTTGCATATGCCTAACCAGCGTTTGTCCAACTCAGAGTGGCGTAATTAGGGAGGTGGCAACCCTTGACATGACAAATGGATATGAAAGATATCACTAAACGTTGGGGTGCTGTCGGTGCTAATCGCCTTCCAGGATGGGGACCGCGTGATCCTCACCGCGCCTATTGAAAGACTCTCTAAGATATGGCCTCTAACCGATGTCAGTGGTGTTCTTCATGTCAGTTTCTATCCAGATTGCCCAAATGAGTGTTTGGAGGTGTGGGCGTCTTGGAATGGTTGTATAAGTCAGCACTATGTCCCTTCGTCGTCCACCTTTATTCTTTTGTTCACAATGAGGCTTTAATTAAATCATAGTTATACGGCAGCGAAGCATCAGTATGGAGTACGGATGTCATACTGTCGATGATGATGATGATGACGATAATGTGGATGACCCGTCGTTAGTTTCTGCTTGACCGGTAGTGAGGGATCAAATATCTGCCCGTCTCGCAATATCCAGTTTGCTTCTACCATTTATCTGTGCACTCTACTGTGGAAGCTCCCGATCACAGGACTCCATGTTTTGCTTGCCGGCAACGAGAACAATGAGTCGTTTGCTGAACCATTTGCCTGTTACAGAAGTCACTACGACCACTACTATATCATTCTCTTGCATCCTTCGTCCAAATCTAATTATTTATTCCTGATCTGTATATGTTTTCATATATTCTTCCGTCACCTCATTCAAGTAATTAGGGAGTAATAAAAAAATATTTCAATTCCGCGAGACTTAGTGGATACCTTTTGTAGACCAGTAGCCCGTGTTTCGTAATTAAATGTACATACGGGAAGTCAGTTCCCATAATATTGTCTACAGAGTTGAGTTGAAATTGTGGCCAAGCCGAAAATCACCGGGAATGGAACCTTTCTTTCACAGATACACATTCCCACAATACAGATGATTTTGTCTGTTGTAGGGTGGGAGGATTTGTTGAAACGTCAACCTCGCGAATGTTTCCAAATAATGGAGATTTAAGTGATGGCTACCAAAAATAACAGTGACGCCACCGTAGATTACCTATTCACTTCCAATAACGATGAGACATTTACCTGAGTATTCTGTTCAGAATCCGTAGTTTGTATGACACGATTGGAATGAAATGTTCTCATACTTTCGTTAGGAGTGGTGAGCGAACTGTTTCGTTCTTCTCAAGGTAAATTAGTTAATCAGACTTCCACAAACCTTCGCGTACATAGTCTTCGGAAGGTACTTTACACGGTTCTATGCCGGATGTAATTTTTGTCGAAAATTCTACATTGCATCCATGAGGTTAATCGGATCAAAATAAAATACCCGTGTTGAATAGACCACCGTTGACCTCCTTGTGCTCCTAAGAGGTGCTGACAAGTAGAAAAGTTTCTTACTTTCCGCGGTAGTTCGTTCTTTACGGGACTGTCGACAAAACCTTGAATTTCGCCGTCTTTCTATTCCAGTATTAGATTATAGACCAGATTAATTTGCGCATACCACAGAAACTGAATCGTTAGACAACTGCGAGCGGTTATCAGATGCTAAACGAGAACTTTGTGGGTTGGGTTGTACCATGTCATTGCTTACCTTGAATCATTTCTGCCTTTCCTGTACTTAGAACCACCATTTTCCCGCTCATTTTCTGAGCCAAACAGTGAGGTCTTCGGATGAGACTGAACATAGTGTCTTCTTCCTATTTTATGTGATTTTATTACTGTCTGAAAGTACCTCGGTATCCTGCTCCGAACGATGTAGGTACATTCTTTCCCAACATGGCAGCCGACATGCCTACTTTGAAAGTATGCCGACTCTCTAGTCACCCTGACAACCACGAACTTTAGATTACGTCCTCACGGGATGATGCACGGGATCGAGGCTTTTGCCCAAGTTTCCCGGATGAGTTTTGTTCTTGTCGCTCACCGGCTGTCGTTCACCTGAAAGGCACAAGTGAAAATAGGGTATTGATACACCGTATCGAAGTTTTCGCCCAAGCTTCCCGGGTCAGGTTCGGCGTTTGGTCAGTCGCTCAGCAGCTTTTACTCACATGGGAGGCACAGGCGAAAGTTGGTGTAGCACCGCTCGTTAAGTTATCAGGGCGGAGCATTAAGCTTGTTAGCGCTAGGATTCACATCGAAATCATCTAAGTGTGATTTGAAATGAGTACCAGATGAAGCATGAACAACCTCTGGAGGAAGGTCATTCCACAAACCAACCATCTGAAAGAAGGAAGATTATTGCTCTGTGCGTTTGGCAATCTTCGCACAATATTCCTGCCTTTTGTTACTTAGGCCAGCGGCGAATATCCCGTTGGACATACTTTGTTCGAACAGGGCATGAGAAACTACCAGGTTTTCTTGGAGCTGACGGTACTACTGGGGGCATGTGTCAAGCACTCCATGACCCGTTTCAAAACCTGCAGATTTGGGACCAGCAACCAATTTTGTAAAAGCTCGTTGGACACACTCAATGACGACTACGTCTTCCTTGTTTCCTTAAAAACAATTTGGTTGACATTCAAGAAGCGGTCTGACGTGGGCCCCATAGAGCGCTTGGAAATTTATAAAAGTAATACGGGAGAAGGTGTGTGAAGTCATCCGTTTGATAGGGGATGTGTTTTGAGACGATTTTCTACGGTGCGGTGAGAAGGAGATTTTTGGAAAGCGCCAGATACATAGTTTCTTTTTAGTACCTATCCTCGTAAATCTTCCGGTCCATTCTCACCATGGTCAGCACAGGCGCTTTCGAAGTCTCCTCCAAACGACATATGGACGCACTTTCGTCTTTCAGGGGAAGGTGTTAGTCAATCGACCACTGCTTTGCAGCGTTTGTATCCATTTGAATGGCATTGGCATCTGAGACACAGCATTCTGAGCTCTCTGCAAAAAGTAAATATGGACTTGAAAGATATCTGCAAGGTCGTTGACGTAGATCAGAAACAGTGGTGATCCCAAAACAGTCCTGAAAAATTCCAGTGGAGAGTGGTGCCAGAGAAGAGCGGGTCGAGCCTACTTTCCAGCCATTAGTTGGGAATAAACATTATTATTAAAGTTCTGTGTGACAAGGAGACCCCAATCCGGCGTAGAATTCTCCCCTCGAATCCTTTGAGACTCAAGCTTGTGGAGTAGCTAGACGTGCAGAACTTCATTGAATGCCTAAGAGAATTCAAAAAATGGCATCCGTAATGAGTTGTTCCTCCATAGCTTGAGCTTCACTGAAGACCATGTTGGGTAGAGGAATTTCGTAGTTGCGTCTTAAAAAGTTTGGATGTGATGAGGTCGCAGGACAGAATAAAAGTCTGCATAGCTTTTTCTGTAGACTTCGGATAACGCTACTAGTCACATGTGGGCTCCTTATTTCCCCGCATCAATGGGAAGGAGGTCGGTTTATTTCTCTGGCTTTGTTTCATCTACTTAAATAGAACATTTTTGTTTTTTCGAGTGAGGTATATCATTGTCTTCTACCCCTGCACTCCACCTGTGGGTATCTGTTTCACATTGGTTCTTTACTCGTCTGTGTCATACGTAGTTATATTTTGGAAGAATGGTTAAGACCTCCTTTCCAAAAGGTGCCAAATCTTTGTAGGTATGTTTGCCCATTCGAATGCGCACCGGTATTTTCGGGGCAAATATCACGTCAATCTCGCAGATTTTCTAGACAGTATATCCCTTCCAGTGAAGCTTGTGCCAGGCTTTAATTGCTCAAAGAGGCTAGTCATTTCTGGAACGCCCGAAATGAAGAAGTGTCAACTCCCCGTCTGTGGTCTCGGATTTTTGGCCCAAAAACCATAGAGCGCTTGGAAATTTATAAAAGTAATACGGGAGAAGGTGTGTGAAGTCATCCGTTTGATAGGGGATGTGTTTTGAGACGATTTTCTACGGTGCGGTGAGAAGGAGATTTTTGGAAAGCGCCAGATACATAGTTTCTTTTTAGTACCTATCCTCGTAAATCTTCCGGTCCATTCTCACCATGGTCAGCACAGGCGCTTTCGAAGTCTCCTCCAAACGACATATGGACGCACTTTCGTCTTTCAGGGGAAGGTGTTAGTCAATCGACCACTGCTTTGCAGCGTTTGTATCCATTTGAATGGCATTGGCATCTGAGACACAGCATTCTGAGCTCTCTGCAAAAAGTAAATATGGACTTGAAAGATATCTGCAAGGTCGTTGACGTAGATCAGAAACAGTGGTGATCCCAAAACAGTCCTGAAAAATTCCAGTGGAGAGTGGTGCCAGAGAAGAGCGGGTCGAGCCTACTTTCCAGCCATTAGTTGGGAATAAACATTATTATTAAAGTTCTGTGTGACAAGGAGACCCCAATCCGGCGTAGAATTCTCCCCTCGAATCCTTTGAGACTCAAGCTTGTGGAGTAGCTAGACGTGCAGAACTTCATTGAATGCCTAAGAGAATTCAAAAAATGGCATCCGTAATGAGTTGTTCCTCCATAGCTTGAGCTTCACTGAAGACCATGTTGGGTAGAGGAATTTCGTAGTTGCGTCTTAAAAAGTTTGGATGTGATGAGGTCGCAGGACAGAATAAAAGTCTGCATAGCTTTTTCTGTAGACTTCGGATAACGCTACTAGTCACATGTGGGCTCCTTATTTCCCCGCATCAATGGGAAGGAGGTCGGTTTATTTCTCTGGCTTTGTTTCATCTACTTAAATAGAACATTTTTGTTTTTTCGAGTGAGGTATATCATTGTCTTCTACCCCTGCACTCCACCTGTGGGTATCTGTTTCACATTGGTTCTTTACTCGTCTGTGTCATACGTAGTTATATTTTGGAAGAATGGTTAAGACCTCCTTTCCAAAAGGTGCCAAATCTTTGTAGGTATGTTTGCCCATTCGAATGCGCACCGGTATTTTCGGGGCAAATATCACGTCAATCTCGCAGATTTTCTAGACAGTATATCCCTTCCAGTGAAGCTTGTGCCAGGCTTTAATTGCTCAAAGAGGCTAGTCATTTCTGGAACGCCCGAAATGAAGAAGTGTCAACTCCCCGTCTGTGGTCTCGGATTTTTGGCCCAAAAACAGACGAAATCAAACGTTAGCATACAGTTGTCAGTGTCCCAAGGGAGCCTTGATTATCACTGATTAACGAAGTGTGTTTCGCTGGTGATACCCAAACCCAGCAAGGTTTACGGTTACCCTGCGATGTATCTGGTGGTTGTGACAACGTTATGAGTCGAAGCTCTGCGTTGAACGAGTTTATTCAGATCCGCTGCAGTGTCCACTAGGTCCGATGCGCTGGTGATCCAAACAAGAGGTTTTTGGGGCATTTAAATCAGCTACCAGCAAGAGATGTGTGGAGTGGTAAGTGGGGAAGATTTGCACAAGGGTTTGTATGAGAAACTGATTATCTTGAGGGGCAACGGAAGACTACCATGAATGTGTAGAATCAGTAGCACACAGCGGGATTTGAATTCACAGTGCAACATATTTGGGTGCAGGAGTGACATTGGAGAGAACGATCAAAAAGAATGTAGCTGCCTTTAAGTATAAAGGAACGCCGCCTGCCCTGTTGCATTTCGGGTCACCTGGGAAAATGTAATACCCGTCTATAAAGATCTTTGCTTCAGAGGCGTCCGGTGTGAGCCAGGTCACTTAAACGCGATTGTAGACGGTTACTGAAGACGACCTGACTGTCTAATATCGCGAAGTTTGTCGAGAAGACTGAGGCACTTCGCGGATAAGTACTTCAACACTATCTATGCTGTGTCCAAGGTTGGGGAGTTGGGAGTTGTGCTACCGGAATGTTAGCAGATTTAATGGCTGTACACCTGGTTGAAGTCCAAGGCCACGAAGGCGCCTCTTCAGCGTACCTGTCTGCTTGCGGCCTTGGTGTTCCGAGAACTGCCCTTTGTTTGCAGGGGTATTTTCGCCTCTCGAGAATCCGGCTTTCGCTGGACAGGTCACACTGTGAGGTCGCCTGCGCGTTACTTTGCACCACCAACGGGTAATAATAATATGTTTATTCCTCTTCTTGTAGAAAACATACCAATCAAGTCATGATCGGGTCGTCCGAACTGTAGATTAAGAGCGGGCTTTGTTCCAAAAATCTGGTGTAAATTGACACGAAGTAAATCCTCCGGCGTCGCCGTTGTGGAACATTCAAATGAAAAGGGTGCTTTGACCTGGAGATCATGGAAATGCATAGGGCAAGATGAACATTGTAAATGAAATTGTTGAACTTGTGAAAGGAGCCACCTGAACTTGCATTGGGATACCAGGATGGTTAAATCGAAAGAAAGGTTCAGCTTCGTAAAACGACCTGTTCCAGAAGCCGTTAGGACCTGTAAAGAATTTGTTTGTTGTTTGAATTACATTTTCATGTGAAGGCTGAGAGACGAAGGTCGAGGATGGGAAGAAAATAGTTGCGGGAGGCACCTCAGACTGGGAAAGGAAGTGCCGTGAAATCACTGTGTTTAAATACTACGGTTTCGGGAGAGCCCCGTAAAGGGCGTAAATTTTGCGGCAAGCTGGCACGGGATGCGAATTCATGTAGCAGCTGAATGTAGGTTAGACGAAAGGATTGACGCAGGTAGAGCCAGGCGGGTGTGGAGTCTTGGTACTTTTGATTCAGTTTAAGGATATGAACCGGGGACCAACCAGACTCAAAGAATGCTGGTCATACGGGACTTTAGCTTAATCTACTAAAATTGTTTGAAGCTTGGACAAAAGTGGGATAAGGTACGTCGCCTCTACTGAGCGCCGAGAGGCACCAGGTATAGTCGTGTCTGATGAAAAAACAACCCAAAGGGATGACAGCAAGTTAAGTGAGCCTCTAAAATGGTGGGTTTTTATGGAGGAAAATGTTCGATTTGCTGGCTAATTAAGCGGTAATGACTGGCTGAAGTTGCCGATATTGTATGGGGACGCGATAAATCATTATTACTGGGGTTCATGGACAATCACGGATTTGCATTTTCTTACCAGTGTAATGTGCACGCTATGGGAGCACCAGAGCACAGTGATTCTCCGAAGGCAGGTGTTCACGACCACTTCTGTGGATGAAAAACAGAAATAAAGCTCATGAACTAAAGCCCAGTAAGCAAGGTTGTACATCACCAATACTTATCTATGAATCAATCAAACTGACAGACACCGTACACTACACCGGTTCACGCGACATAAAACACGAAATCGCACATCAGCAAATTTCGGTGTTCTCCATTTTTCTCTAAGAACAAAAAACACCAAAGAAAATCTCATGCGAATTTCCCCCTGGAAGACCGGTTGTTGACGTTTGTTTGCCGTAAACTCGTCAGATTTTGTAAATGAGATTATAATCGAAAAATATATTTTGTTCGGCGGACCTGGCCACAACACATTTTCCCATGGATCTAAACTTCCATTAAGTGCAATAAAGTTAGACAGCAGCTTGAGCTGTGCATTGGCGACGCCAGGGACATCTCTGTTGACGTTTCCCTTACCCAGATATGCATGTAGATATGCATGCATACTGTAGATAAGATGGCGTCACGAGATAGCTGCAGGTATCATTGTTGTTATGAATATGACGCCATAAATCAGTCGCCATGATAACGGTAAAGGTTGTCACTCACTTCGAATACTTATCGTAATTGCTGTGTACTTGTCTACGTGCGACGCTGATTACGGGGTCTCACCTATGCACTGCAGCCTAATCAAGTGACCGGCGACCACCCTTTATAACTCTAAATGTTGTTATTCCTTTTCAAAACTGCTGGGCATGCGTCCATGTATGACGCTCATTATAAGACCTCACCTGTGCACAGTAACACAATCCAATGGCTAATCACGGTGGTTCAAACCCATAACCATGCGCGATATAGCTTGTATATACTACGTATGGTAAATACCAGGCCAGTATCCATGCGGACCAGTAAAAACAAGGCCTCAATTAACCGTGATAGGCTAATCTGATGACCGGTCATACTCATTGCCGTACTCGACGTCACCTTACGGGGCTACTGATCGTACCTGCTAGTTTCGTTTCCATGTGTGGCGTTGAGTAACCGGTAACTTAATCCAACCTAATCTGTCGTACTCGTAAGTGAACACGTTGTCGCTTATCTTTACTACCCATGACAAACATCGGGATAGCATTTATGCGAACCAATGAATACGAGGCCTAGACCATGCATGCATACCTAACTTAACGGCAAACGACGGACCCCGTACTCACAACTGTACAGGATATCGCCTACCTTGACTACGTATTGAAATTGTTAGCCCAGTGTCAACGTGCGACGCTGATTATTAGGCCTTACCTATCCGCAGTGCCCTAACTTAACCGCCAACGATGGCCCGTCATGCCCATAACCGTATGTGCTCTCGCTTATGTCTGTTACCTATATCATCATCATTTAGAGCATGACAGCGTTGTTCATCATCGATCTTCACCGCTGAACCTGCCTGCTACGTACAGTAAACACCAAGCGGGCCGACAGAAACCAGCTTCTAATTATGCATGACATCTAAATTTAATGGCCAACGGCGGCCTGCAATACTCGTAACTGTAGTCGATATCGTCTACCTTGGCTACTTATCGTAATTGCAAGGCCTGTGTCTATGTGCAACGCTGAGCATAAAGCTTCAACTGGGCCCAGTAACCCAGTTTACTGGCCAACGACGGCCCGTCATTCTCAGGACTACCAACTGCAGTTTCATATCCATACGTCGTCCACCTACCAACACTCCATGCCTGAAAAATACACAACCACCATTAAAAATCATGTTTCTCTTTATCAGTTGCATCGGTACAAACACAATGTGTGATCGATCCAGTTAACATTTTTTCACTCGATAGGCTTTCTGATAAAATGTGCAGTTGCGACTTGTACACACCCTCCGTGATATCGTTCAAAACACAATTAAACAAAATTTAAAAAGGCTACATCACCAAGTGCTTAATAAATCTTTTTGTCCAAAATTACCTGTCGGTGCCCGCGCTGAACCTGGAGCCTAGGTATTATAAAGGTAAACTCACTACTTCCTTAACCAGTCCAGTTGGCTATAACGAGGGAGCCTTGTGTACATTGATGGTTCGACAGCGGGCTTTGGTAACCATATGAGTTATTGTGCGCGGCGAAGTTAGAGCTGAAAGATTTTTCAAAACCGACCCACACGAGCCATGGCTTTGAGACAACCGTTTTCAAATACCCGAAAACGCCTTGGTTCCGCCTCTCAGCCATACAACGTAACATCTCGTACTGCAGCCTGATACAAACGTTACTTGATATTCACCGACATCTCACGTTGACAACATAGGTGCTTCGAATTAGAGACCTCGACCGGAGCACTGCAGATTCGTACATTGACCTCATCTGCACACTACAATCAGAACTAATACAACTGCGAATATATGTAAAACACTGTACCACACTACCTCTCCAACCGGACCAGAAAACACCTGCGATCTCACACAAGCTTTCTTCTACCTCTGAGGATTACCCCGGCCAACCAAAAATATCCTCCTCCTCACACAACTGCACATCCAAGCCAAATCATTTCAAAAAATGACGTCCGTTACGGGGCCGTCCAGAAACAGAGGTTTTCCAGTGCAATGATGGCATGGCACTACTATATCCACACTCGCGATTACGCACTTCCCTCTCTTGACTTTACCCAATTGCCCACTTGTTCCGTTAAAAGCAACTACGAACAAACTCACGTTTTATTCTGACTGTAATCTTCTGATCATGCGTGACGGTACGCCACCAACCTGTTGGAATAGGCATCATTACGATAACGTGACACCGTGGGCACAAAGTACACACCAAACGACAACACGATTATCATCATCACCGATAGAAGAGCAAGAGATGCTAATAGAGACTCACAAAATACACATACGACGTCTCAGACGCAACGGGTTTTGCAGGGCTCCACACTTTTCTTTCGGCTGACAGTTCCATCCTGAAGTTACCTCGTCGCACAAAAGCGCCGCAACACCCGATATCTCTGATCTTATGTCTCCGCAAGCTCTGAACTATCTTTATTGCGTACAATCTGGTCAATGCATGTCTCTCATAACCACATATGCTAACTATAGCTCGCATCGGTCGCATACCTGAATATCGATTATCACTTTCAAACCGAGCAGTGTCATACCATTGAAGCAGTTAGGAATTGCCTGCCTATTATTATTGCATGGCATTATAACTCACATCAAATTGCTTTCTAGCAAACCTTTTGGATGTTTATTTTATTCTGAGTCCCAAATATAGGCATGTCCGGGTTGTTACCTCGCTTGAGTGGCAGGAATGACCACCACAAACCCCGATAGACCCAAGACTATCTTAACCACAATGACCACCATGAACGGCTCATCCAAGATGTCCATGTACGGGGCTATCCATGAACCTGGGTATGGCGCCGCAACTACCATACCCAGTCTGATGGCTCGCCCGTACTTCACTGTATCTCAAATATAATTTAATCAATTTATCATTTATTTTTTAAGATCATGGTCACAAACATAAAAAGTGAACGCAAGTGAAAAATGCGGAAGGATAACTGGAGAATATGGTAGAACAGAGAGCAACGTCTCATCCGAATTCATGCCGCCCACCGTTCCAGTCAAATGAGATGAATCCCAACGTATGTAAGCAGGTTGATATGGAAGCACGCATCTAATGACCAACAACTGAAGAAAGGAAAAACAATGTTGAATGCTCTTCAAGGCGCGGCAAGCGCTAGCGCAATCAAGACTCACACATCAGGCACAAGACTATAGTGTTACCTACAAGACCGGTTGTCTATGACGAATTCCTTGGCTTCGGTGGGACGCTTGCCGCAGCCATGGAAGAATTTTCCATATCTAGGTCGCGAATGGCCTCTCCAGTTTAAGTTTGCGTCGACATCATTGACGTGATTATTGTTTACCTCGTTTTGAGATTATTTCCAAATCCAATGCGTAAGGAAACACGCGAAATAAACGAGGATTTCCAAAAAATTTACACCGTATTTACAGAGAAAGCTCTCACAGCCATTAAACTACAAATTCCGTGCCCAAAGTCGACTCCGAGTTCGTTCAAACAAATTCTAATAAAACTGCAGCGACGTGGGAGAGCTTAAGGGCCCGGATAATTACCATCAAATGCAAAAACATTATGTTAAAGCTTTCTTTTTCGAACCGCGGTTTCAGGGGAATTTTGGGTGTGCGTCAGGGACGCGGCTTCGGGGAGCCTCTTGTTTTACCCTCCCTTGTTTTGCCCGCCACCCTCAAATCCTAATGATCAGAGCTTGCTCGATGGTCGCTCGGTATTTGCACAATGGAATTTAATTTTCGAAAGCTACGACGTGCCTCTTTGGGCGAAAAGAGACAGGATATTGATTTCAGAGTATGAGTCCAGCCTTGCGAGCCCAATCTTGCTATCACGGGATATCACCGATGCTAGGAAAGTATTCCACCAGACCTTTTCCTCCAAAGGTATAATTGCCTCAGTGGACAACGAAATGTGGTGAGCTGCAAGGATACGAACGTAGGTTGGGGTGGTTTTTGGTGTGAGCATGTATGCGACAAAATGCAACAGTTTGAAGCAAAATGTTTCATTCCATTTGCGAAACTTTTGCAGCCAAGAGCTTTGTGCAATTAATGGGTAACTGCTTAATGTTCTCTCCAAAAAGTATGGTAACTTTGATGTTCTGTTCGTGCCGGTTTAGTGGTGACCACGTCTGCTTGGATAAAGTCCATCGACTATAACGACGTACCCACGATCCCCGCCAGTCGTGCTTTTCTTCTGACTGATCATGGTATTCACGAGTCGGGAATAAACACTATTATTATTAAAATCCATCAGAACAACCTGTTCGATGGTGTGCCACGAATGACACTTCTATGACCCCATGCCCCAATGGGCACAAGCATAACATCGTGCTGCGCTTTTCTTGACAAGTAGCTCACAAGAACGCCCCAACTCGTTTGTCCGTGGTGAATGCGCCCTGAACATTTCCCATTCTAGTCCTGTTTGCCCAATAGTAGCTGTCCTTTTATTTACCCCTCCCCAAACTATCTGTCTTCTTCAGGGGCTGTTTGCTGAGAAGTCTTAATCCTCACCGATTTTACGTACCCTCCGATCAAAGTATATCGGCTGTTTTAAAACCACTCGAGCATTATATCTCATGTTTTTCCTTTCGGTTATGAACGCCGAATTGTACATTTGCATGTTTTTCATAAGAAGAGGCCACTTTTGCTATAAGTGAAGCGGTGGAATTCATCCCCTTAGCCAGCTGCGCCAAAAAGTGCCGGCATAGAATAAGTATGCCTCCACCGCTGAAAGTGTAGTTGTTGTATCCCAAGATTTCCATTATGACGCCGGTTAACGTCAGGTTTCTCATTCTCCGTTTTCGATGCGATTTTCGGCCTTTCCTTTTTGTCTAGGTTTGTGGTCTTTCTCAGGCGCATCAGTACTGGCTCTGAAGGTCGTCGAGGCGCATATACGCTAAGCATCTCATGGATTTACCCAGCAAACGAGAAACCAAAAATGTATTCCTTTTGCTCTTTTATGCGATAGTCAAACAGGGAGGAGAGCAAGCATGGTAACAGTCAAAGCGACATAGCCTGACTCTCTCGTTGGAACGGATAGTATTATCCAGTTTGTCGTTGAGACGATTTAGGTGTTCCAATCTTTGGCGTTCTTTCTCAGGCAGCTCCACTGGTTAAACTTTCATCTGCATTGAGATTGTTGCCTTAGCTAATGTTTCCTTTGCTCTGGTCTAGCTTTCCTCTGGCGGACCTGCCTTCTTTTCTTCACCCAAGGTAACGCGTAGGTGAGTGACAAAGTTGAGTTTCAATCCTTTAGTGTCAAGGGTTATGCGCACTCGGCTCGTTGCAGAGGCCGTCAAAATTGAACGCACTGGTATCAGACTTGCAGTAGTGTGTAGGCTCCATGTTGGACCTGGTACCACTCTCATCTCTGATGTACATAGAGGTGTAGTGGTTAACGGCCTTATGGATTCTCTAGTGAACAGAGAAAATTACCAATGTAAGCCAGATACAAAGTCACAAGGAGAAAAATCTAAGTAGATCTTGAATCACAGTTCAAAATAGGAGGTTCCGTATTTCCGTATTCCGTTGAACCACCACAGCAAGAATAGTTCTATCTTCCTGGTATTCCAGGTCTCCGGTAATCGAAATATTAATCCACAAGTGTGAATATATTAGTCCAGTGTTTGTAGCTGAAATGTTTGTTCACGTTTAGTGTTAGCAGCGGTCAATTATAGCCAACCGGCAGTCGCAAAAACAGTCACTCAGCAAAGGTCTCCAAGTCACGTTGGAGCCAACAAGCGGGCGGTAGCGGTTGTATTTCAGTAAAACGAACTTTTGTACAGCGATGTGACTGATAATGATGGGGTAAAAGAAGATGATACTGAGCATGAAAAAGAGCAGTTCACAAGTGCTATAAAACTCCCCCCTAGATCGTCAAATGGGCGAGCAAGACGCTCGAAAAAGAAATGCGTCACGACATTTAGTCTCTGAAAGAAACAGGAAGCTTGTACTGTCGACCAGATCTTGTGAGTGAAGGAGTGTGTGTGGTATTGGTGGTGGCACTGTTTGAAGGAGGGATCGTGGGACTGTGTGGTTGTGTAACGGGAGGGTCGTAGTATGCTCATCATCAGAGGTTGTGTGCATGTAAGCAACATTTAGTCGATCGATGCCAACAGTGTCTTTGCGGCCGGTACGATCAATGACAAAAGTATTGTCTTTCCGAGAAATAACTCTCAAAGGACCTTCGTATGGTGGTTGTAAGGGCTTTCTGACCGCATCGATGCGCACAAAAACATAGTCACATGTAACAAGGTCGGGATATACCTGGGTAGTTTGTCGAGTAGGTGAAGGACGGATATCATGCATGTGCTGGCGAAGCCGGGAATCGTAGGAATTAGGGTCCGTTTCACCAGCTGTTGCCGAGTCGACTAATATTTC
>NW_008751818.1:532957-547489 GCF_000715545.1 Opisthorchis viverrini
AATTACCAATGTAAGCCAGATACAAAGTCACAAGGAGAAAAATCTAAGTAGATCTTGACTCACAGTTCAAAATAGGAGGTTCCGTATTTCCGTATTCCGTTGAACCACCACAGCAAGAATAGTTCTATCTTCCTGGTATTCCAGGTCTCCGGTAATCGAAATATTAATCCACAAGTGTGAATATATTAGTCCAGTGTTTGTAGCTGAAATGTTTGTTCACGTTTAGTGTTAGCAGCGGTCAATTATAGCCAACCGGCAGTCGCAAAAACAGTCACTCAGCAAAGGTCTCCAAGTCACGTTGGAGCCAACAAGCGGGCGGTAGCGGTTGTATTTCAGTAAAACGAACTTTTGTACAGCGATGTGACCGATAATGATGGGGTAAAAGAAGATGATAGCATGAATGAAAAAGAGCAGTTTACAGTTGCTATAGAGGCATCCACTCTTGATGTCTTAAACTCCGTTGCATTATCGGTAGACGTTCAGCCTCTGGTGAAAAAGAGCAGTTTACAGTTGCTATAGAGGCATCCACTCTTGATGTCTTAAACTCCGTTGCATTATCGGTAGACGTTGCTTCAGCCTCTGGCTACTGTCCCGGTGGGAGAAGCCCTCGAAAAGCGAAAGAGTAATGGTCCCCCCAATTCGCCCATTTCTGATCACTGGGATCACGTGAAAACCTTTGGAATGAAGAAAACAACCAATCCTTCGTGCTTGGTTTGAACCACCTGCTTCTCATCATCACCGATAGATGCGGGTTTTTTTATTCACAAGATGACATCACGTGATTTCCATATGGCGAACTCATTCAGTGCACGGGGACAAATTTAGTTCTGTATATACAGAACCAGTCTGAGCTCCAGAGTTAGTCAAAGTTCTGGGGTCAACATAAGGCTTGGCTATCTCGGGGCATAGAAACCGGTTCTGTCATTCACCATAGTCTCGTTTTTAGCACAATCACCATCCGGAAATACATATTTTGCCCCTGAGGGACCTCATTAGGACCGCTATCTTCGTTGCCACCTGACAGACAGTTTAGTACACTTCGGCCATCAGTTTGAGTGCCATCGCTACCTTTCTGACCCGAAAAATTAAATACCTGTCCACGAGGACCAAAAGAACAATATCTCGATGGGATAAGTGATAGTTTTTTTGCAGTACCCGACTCGAATAGGCTATGCGTCAGGAATCAAACACACCAAATCAATTAACGATTGTGCAAGTCGGTAGCAAACTTCAAACAGGAATAATTGTATCGCAAATCCGAAAACCATTTTGCTTTTGTCACTCGTTAAAAGAACGGCGCGCCTTGGGTGTCACTTGTGCATAATGCGAAGAGATTTTTTTGATGAGACTCCTTCCTTTGAGTGGCTCTCGTTTGTCGCCATGGATACCGTCACCCTGGTCGGAACAACAACCATTGTGTTCCACACTCTAAACGCTGTAGAGGGGTTTCGGAGCCGATGATGGTTTGTTCGGCCGATGACCCACAGAAGGCAGGCAAGTTACTCAAAACCTTAAAAAACTATGCCCCTGGAGCCCACGCAACCCCCACCGTAGGCCGAAGAAATAATCCACATGGCGCGCCACTTTCAATTGTCTCCCGCTCTTTTATGCATTTTATATTGGTTGTTTGTGTTTGTTTTTTGGCACCTCCATGTACAACGAAGCCATAAGTTATTCATCATCCGTCTGCTAGATGGTTGAGGCCCCAGGCAATTAAAGCGCAGCTTACGCGCACTCAACTTTGTGCGTTGATGAAATGGCCATCACCTCCACTATACACGCAACTAGCACCATTGGCTAGCTGCTCGAAAACATTTGCCAATGCCGACAACTTCTTTCAAATGACTGAATTAGCTGGCAAATGGACAGCTCCGTGTATAATGCTTTCGGCTAACTTCACCTATTTGCGTTGGATATTCCTTGGCGGGCGTATAACGAAATGATTCAGGTTTGTCGAACAATTCAGACCGACAGTGTATGGCATCCGTGTGAGAGCAATCTCACAGCTATTTATCTAACAGACCGGTTCCCTCAGAGCATTTGTGTCCTCAGCAGCTCTGGTGCCTCCTATCAGTATACTGCTGATGAAACTTTGGGCTATGTAGTGCGGTTGTCCGAATTTCTTATGGAGGATGTCTACGGCTATAAAGAACCCATTATTTTCCATAGTAATACACATTTTTAGAGCTGCTTTTGCCTCTCCGTTGGAACGATGGATCAAGTACATTAGCGACCATATGTCAGCACCAAATCTGTCAGTGGAGATGACTCGAAATTTCCTTATAAACTCCAAAAGTTACACCTAGTCCGGTCAAAATTATCCATTCCTGTCCTCGACCAATCAGCAGTTGCTACATGACTCACCTTCACAACCACCCAGCAACGAAATATTCATCGTACTCTTTGTGGCCAGGTATACTTGCAAGCCGGATCTCGTCGGCGACAGATAGGTTTCGAGAAGAAAGACGGACTAAAAACGGCAGTCACAGCGCCTTCAGGATAATGCAAACATTGAACTCTATCATATGCATTGGTAAGCAGTTCAATGATCTTTCGGTGGTTTGTGCAGTAAACTTTATGGACTTATCACTCTTCACGACTGCATCATACACGTAGATGGCGTTGCCCACGGCACGCTTGCGCACGATCATCTAAGTCAGATGGCGTGCTGGACAGGCTCTTGAAACGGAACTGTCGAAGTAATACACAACTTGAAGGTCGTTTACCTCGGCTATACATTCTCACCGAGTCCATGCACACCGGTCCAAATAAATCATGCCAGTTGTCGACGTGGCCAAAACTGCAGAAGCAAGATGAGCCATGCATCGCCGTAAGACTCACGTGCCAAAAGCAGTTGCGCACAAGCAGCACCGTTGTATATTTTTACTATTAGGTTAAGCTTGTTGCTCAGGACAGATGGTACGAGGTCAGGTACGAGGGGTCAGGAAATTTTGCTTCACTACGCCAACTATTCTGACCGACGCAAGGTGCCAGTCGGGTTTTCGGTGTCTTTTAAGTGAGCAGCATCGCAACAGACGCTTTTTTAAATAAAGGGCTTTCTTCTTACAAACTCGGCAAATGGCGTACAAATAAGAGCGCACATGCCAAAATGGAGTCTTACCTTAATCCTGGGGGTTTAGAAATGTGAAATGGGTTCGAATGGCTGGAATGTATTCCTATCCGGTTGCGCAATTGGTCATAGCAATAGTAAGCTATTTTAAGTTTCTGGAGCCATATGCCATCTCCTATGCACCTGGTTGTCCATTCGGAATTGGTGCTATTTCTTCGTGTTTTGCTCAAGGGCATGATCCTGCCTGCTTCATTGTCCTACTTAAGTGAGCACACAAACGCTCTGCAGCATTTGTTTTAATTCAGCACGTTTTCCCCATCGATGGACTAAGGGAGCTCGGACTTTGAACATTTGTTCATGTTCCTTTACCTTATCGCTTTCCAGTCAAAATTTCTCTGTGCGCTACGTTTTTTGCTACCAACCAGCTTGTTTAAAACACATCTTCTAAAAATATGTTTCGTCCTTAATACATTCGCCTGGGTCTGCTGCAACTGATTCTTTTCCAGTCAAACCCGTCGGGCAAGTGATATTGCGTGACACACATGGGGAGGATTCTGAGCATATGCATGTAGATTGTAGCGGGATATTCGCAGTCCCAGCAGGTGTCCATTTAAGGACGAAAGATGTAAACTAATTTGACCCTAACTTTATTGCTAGGCATCTCTCGCCATCTTTCGAAGGCTTCCGGAGGTATTCGACGTTTGAGAATTAAGTCTCGTGCGTATATCGGTATAACCAGACGAACTAGAAATCCAGGATTCAGCGAAGCGTAACAACCAGCACGTATGTATTCGAATTGGCGAATATGTACAGCATATGGAATATTAAAACAAGAGAATAATGAATAGAGCGACGAATAGAGTATCAGTCATGTTCATCACACGACGTTAGACTCGCACGCGCTGCCCATAGTATCCACCAACCGATCCTTTAAAAAGGATTTCGAACTTATGTACAGAATAAAAACTCTTTTACTGTTGAACAGCACAGTATTTGGTTGATCCGTAGTAAATAATTTCGTAAGGAGTAAACTACCTGCATCATCGCGCACTTTATTCAGTTGTTTCAAAAGTGATGAGAGCCTCACGATGTAGAAACGATCGTCACTGATTAGCCTGATCCATAAGTCCGCGTAATCCGTATGATCTTTAATTGTTGGGTGCATAAATAAAAACCACAAGTAAGAATCGACTATTTCTCTGACCGATGTCAGCCCTTGTGAAGGTGGAAAATCGGGCTTCTTAAACTTCATATTTAATAATAGGCAGTTAGGCAGACGAGCCGTCACTTTTGCACAAAGTGCCATTTCAAAGCCCGCATTCCACTTCGTGGAATTAGCCACTGTTTGTAGTCATTTGTCTGAGGGATGAATTTGCCAAAATACTAGCTAGAGTCTTGGAATCCTGCGTCCGGGTTTTGGTAGTGGAGCGAAAATTTATAAGTAGGGGATTAACAGTGCGCAAATGAGCAGTTTGTCGGCCAACTTGTTTGAAATTTTACGGGAAAAAAGGTTTGGACAGCGGTTGTGAATGGTTGGTTCAAGATGCCACTCCCTGAGCGACTGAATGCGCAGGTCAGAAGAGCGCGTTTTCAGGCTTTTTTCTACCGACAAACCCTGGAGACAAGAGTCTGCAAAGGCTGAAATGAACGTGCTCCAAAGCTGGCAAACCGTCACGCAGCAAGAGGGTTCCATCTATTTATGACGGATCTCCGCATCGGAACACCACGGAATTCATATGTGCACCCTGATACATGGACCTGCGTCTCAGTTCTGGAATGATGCGATACTCGTACACCGAAGCTTGGGGGTGTTCACCTGTCTGGCACCCCATATTCAAGCGCAAGCAACAAGACAACAATACTGAATATGCTTCACATCAGTATCTGGAGCAGGTAGTAGGCAGCGACCGTGGGGTTTTCAAAAGACAACGGCACACTGGACTTAGCCGCCGTGGTAGGAAGAGAAGATTCATAACCCGACACTATACTGTGCGTTCCTGTGTTTTCTGATGGCTATACACAAATCTCTATCATCCACAAAACATTGAGAAATCCACCCCAAGAATATTTGCTTCCGCTGGAAGGACAACTCAATGTTGAGTAAGCCATATGTTCGACCTACCTTTCTCATTATCACTCGAGTTAGATGAAAAATCTCAAGGACCGTTGGCCCTGAGGCTTCTAACGGATATTTGGTTCATGTAAGTCCCTTTTCTTTCTTGTGAAACGCAAAAACCTTTAAGATAGAGTCACTGCATCCACTTGTTCATTTGAAAGCCACTTACACTTTGGATTATCAACGGCTATGGACTCCAAAGTCAAACAAATTAAAATCTTCGCTGAATTGGCATTTGTTCAGCTAAATTCGATCCGCGTGTGACGCGCCGTCGAAATATTTTCTTTGTTTAGCTGGGTACATTCAAACACTGCGGAAGTTGGCACATTCGGACAGTTGACGGTATTTGAGCTCAGACCATGAGGGTTTTCAAGAACATTATTGTCGACAGTCACAGTATCCAAAAATTCATGACCTACTTCTCGGTTGTTTGGGTTTTCGATTCCCTCTGGCAAACAGGAATGAGATGGCCGGTCGATATCCTGCGAAGTGAAGGGAAGTTCGGAAAAGTTCAGTGCTGTTGAGATTACCACTTCATAGGTAGAATGTCTAATATGCTATACCACGACTTGATGATGTAGGTAATTTGATAAATGAGCGACTTCCAGAGGCCAACAAAATCTCAGGTCAGAAACAATGGTATGTAACGCTATAAAGTGGACTGGTCTCCTCCCACCAAAACGTATAATAGTGAACAGATGCTCCAACACTTGTAGTGAACGTCGGTACCGTCATCACAAGTCACATCCACGACGGCAGTTGGATCATACTAAAGAGGGCGGATGCAAGGTCACAGACCAGTTATACGTCAGTGAAGACTTCGAAATCATTTGAGGCCTGTCCATTCGTTTGCATTTTCATTCCCAATTCCTCAGTACTATCCAAAATGCTTCTGAGATGAGGATGGCGAATACCATCCTGAATTTTCGGAAGACACGGGCATCTAGAACTGTTCCCTGGGTGTTTTTGTAGCTGCTGTACAGCAGATATCAGATCCATTTGTTTGTGACCCGAGAGGTGTATATTTCGATCAATTTAGCCATTAAGCCGTCGAGAGATACTCAAGACAGGAACTTGTCTGCAACCATCAGTATGCTGCTTCATCTGTAGTAGCGAGGTGTATTCTTGCTCCAGTTCCATTTGTAGAGTGGCACCATTGGGACACCACTGAACCCTGGTGGAAATTCCTTTCTCACGATCATTCTGTTCATTTGAAAAACTGTTTTATGGGGTTGGACCGTTATGCTTGGATAGTTTCTTTGCAAGCCCGTCTCGCTCGTATATCTCGCAAAATCTCAGTGGTATTCTTATCTGCTCTGTCAATTCGATAGTTGGGCAAAACTCAGAGTGTTTTAGTCTCCTTCAGGGTAAACTGTCCACCATGGTCCGATGGACGTTCGTCAGTCGGTTCGGGCCATAATATATACGACACGTACGAAGCTGACACCCACTACATTCTCGTGTGAGCGTTCGGGGAAATTGGACCGTTTGTGTACTAAACCCACGGCTGCAAAGAATTGTAGAAAAACTTGTGCTGCCACTGAGCATCGGACTCTACAGCCTCGACACTTCCTTTCCTACACCATCTGCCCTTAGTGCAAAGGAGTTGCAGAGCCAGGTCACTTCAAGCGTTATTTAGATGCTGTCTCATGGCCTCCTTGTCTGAATGGGAGTGAGATTCTGTAAACACTTCGTTTTATAATCAGGTTGTTGTCACAGTGGTGGGAGCGTTTTGATCGCAATTGCTTGACATAGATGACTGCTATCTTCGAGATCCAGTGATTCAAGCCACACTACACTTCTGCCAGGGGACTAGATTGCGTAAAGTCTGTCAGCGCGGAGGCAAGTTGATGCCGTTGCAACAGCCGGATTTTCATATTAAAGAGACGTCTTACGACAATCCTGACGCGTTCGCTGTCACACTTGTCGCAGTGTCATTGGCGGAGCTAGATTTTAAACTCCGTTCGGACAGGTGGTGATCAGCTAAACAGCCGACTCCTTTTGTTAATGGTGTCATACGCGATTTTGAACGTCTCACCGGGAAGCGATAACGCATTGGAGTAGATAAGTGGCAGCTGCCCATCTGACGATGTATGCCCATTGGAGGAAAATGTATTGGCGAGAGCAAGAGCAGGAACAGAGTGAGTAGGACTGCCTTTTATTGGTCACTCCCACTCGAGCTGAGGAAAAAACGGTGCACGCCTACAACATAGTAGACATTAAGGTTCTGGGGCAGTCTTCAGACCTATTGCGCTACCTAACAAGTACCCGCACGGGTCGTTCAACCGCCTATGCATATGACGGCGATACTCAAGCTCACATGGGTGTTTTGACGGAGATCACACCGTGCCCCTATTGTGTCTATTCGCAGAATGCCAAAGCCACCTTTTCACATTTGTGCACATCTTTCAAATGTACTATCAACGATCGTTCCAGCACAGAAAAATATGGGCTTATTAGAAATAATACCAAGATTTATGTGTTTGTTTGTAATACTGCAGAGGGAATTCAAACTACACAGCCTGTAGTCAAGTGAGTTATCAAACGCCAAAGCTTCATTTGTTGATCCGTCAAATGACCGTAGTGGGAAAGCTCCCAAGAGGAGGATGCTTCAAATGTGTGGATAGGCGCCGCCTATTGCAAACCCAGGGAACTGAAGGGCCCATGATTATCCATCAGTTAACTTGGAGTCGAAGTCTGCCGCAAGGGTTTATCATGATAGTCGCGAGCTTCAGTGCAGCAGCAGAGCGGCTAGGCAACAGTCCAGTTTGTTTCGACAAACATCAGGACCCAGAGACAAGTCCGACGAATAATCGGAATAGGTCAACCAACGAACGAGAGCAGGAAGTTCGTCCATACTTTAGACCGTACGAATGGTCGCAGGAAACAGTTGATCCAGCGATAAGACTCTTCGCTACATGACGATACTGTCTAGGCTATGCCGCCAGAGTGGAGTAATGGATTTGAGTGCAATTCTAAGTCAATGACAATTTGACTGTTGCCTTTTGAATATTCAGTCTTCGATATCCAGTGGCTTACCGTCTGTGCATTCTGAATGACGAAAGACTCAGTTTAGCGTTAATAATAGCCTCTGACAACATGGGTATTCTGGTTCCCAACGGATGATGCC
The DNA here is from genome assembly GCF_000715545.1 of Opisthorchis viverrini. Lineage (NCBI taxonomy): Eukaryota > Metazoa > Platyhelminthes > Trematoda > Opisthorchiida > Opisthorchiidae > Opisthorchis > Opisthorchis viverrini. Next base: position 541,274 of record NW_008751818.1, read on the forward strand.
AGGTTCACTGGTACCTGGGTGGTTCAAATAAGTTAATAGTATACCATGTTACCCCAATTACAATAGAGGAAATCGTCAGATTCACAAAGTTTCATAGATCGTACACCGCTACATATAAAATAAGATAAAAACTTAGATTTGATGATTGAAGTCTGGGGGCTTAGCTCTGTCTTTTGCGCAGAGTATCCATGGCTGTATTGAGAAGTTGGGATATTGCAACCACCTTTTTGCCAACCTCTTGCTTGAGTTCAGCTTTAAGACGAGCGCCAAATCGAGATGAGAATCGATCAGGATGCCAGTCAACCTGTAATCGCCTGAGAGATTGAACCGAATCACCCACAAACTTCAACACAGCATCAATTCGCAGCTCCGCAGATGACCTCTGATTCGTCCGCTCAATCTTGTCGCAAAAAGGAGGCCATGGTATTTCGGCAATCGAAGCTATCTGTGTATCTAACAGAGTAAATTGATTCCATTTCTCTTGGAATTGTTCCAATGTAATTTCCGCTTGACTTGCCCTCTTTCGGGATATGGCGGCCTCATGGCGTCGGAAAAACGAGGCCCGTTGTTCGTCTGTTGAAGGTTCAGGTGTTGGCGCGTTCTTGCGCGTTGCGTTATCGCGAGGAACTGAAGACCTGTTTCGTAGTTCGAACTCTTCCCTAATTGTGTCCAAGTGTGATTTCCACGGCTGGTCACTGAATCCTGAAATGAGACAAATAAAGCATATATAGACAATGCTGGAGAACAATTGAAAAACCAAGAGGATTTGATAACTCAAGCTGATGAATGATGATACACACACCGGAGAAATAGTCCTCCCAAGCATAAGATGGTTCCGTGTGGGTGAAGCCCTCATATGACTCATCTTCATCGAAGAAAGCACACTCAGCTGTCCTGCAGAAGGAAGTAGACTCATCTGCCTGAGGGTTGGTCAAATATCGACTGCTGGTGGATTCGGTTGCCATTTCTGACATGAGGATCTAGAAATGAGAACAAAACCTGCGTAAATGGCAAGCACACTGATGAACACTACAATGAATATGTCACAGCTGGCACTTATTCCAAAAGACAGGTGGTTGACAAAGGAGAACGATCATGACAGCTCACCAGCCGAGATAGTTATCATAATGCCATAATGTACCAGACCTCTTGCAAGGTGTGGCACAGTAGAAGAGTATGGTAGAATATGGCAGCATAGTATGGTATAGTGAAGTGTGACATTAAGTAATATAGCATGTACTCAGAGCAAGCAAGACGGAACTTTGAGCAGCAGGCGCAAATCTACGTGGCCTGTGTAGCAAATGAGTTAATGAATCCCGTGTGAATTGGGAGTTCAGATATGTGACATCATAGACGACAGTGATATTTTCTTGAAAGTACTAGGTGAGACCAGGTTTTTCTATGGGGCAGATGTAGTAAGAGCGAAGGTTGTTTTTCTTGTTTTACATAGTGATCGAAAATTATTCACGAAATGTTTAGGACGTTCGAGAGATGCAGTACAAACAAGGAAGTCAGATACAATATCCCGCACAAAAGTATCGTAGACCGAGGTCTTTCCATTGAAATCCCGGAATGCCATTAACAATTCTAAACGTATCCACATCACCATCGACGGGGAACTACACTACTGCTCCCAAAGAGGGTGCTCCTTCGAAGTGAGAGAAGAAAACAACGAATATCTATTCGAAAACAACTGATTTGGACACCGGCAATATCACGAATGCTACTAGATCAATATAAGCTTCCATTGTGCAACCGCGTTTACAAAAAAGTACATCCAACCCTGATGAAGACTTTCTTTGAATGAGACGCCGGTTGAAAAATTAAACAGCTTTCCCACAGTGACCAGTTTGTCTCTAAAAGCTTGAGACTCCATCCCAGTCGGAGGTGTTTAAAGAAATCGTGACTTTCGAGAAATACACTCATTCGCAAATCAATTTGGTTTTCACGAGAGACTCAACTGAATCTCTCGTTTACGATATTCTACAAGTGAATGTGCTGCACACAGGCCACCCCAGGGATTCAGTTGAGTCTCTCGTGAAAACCAAGTTGATTTGCAAATGAGTGTATTTCTCGAAAACAGTCCAATTCGGATTCAAGTAGAACATAAGGTTGACGCAAACTCGGGGACTGCGCCTACCTGATGAGCCCCAAAAAGGGCGTAACCGGTCGTGGGCTGTCCAAGAGTTTTCAGCAACTTTGTGAGTAGTTTCCTTTATGAAAATCGTGACATTCATGAACATTAGGGCGCATAGTAATTGCAGCCGTACGAGAATATCGAAGGGAAGCTTGTGTTCAGTCTTAGGGAATATGGGCTATGGACGATTGGTGTTATAGACCAAAATCTGATGACTCCGCATGCCCAACAACGGCACATCACTTCTGAGACAAGGGAATGAACCATACCACATGGCTGAAAAGTGAATAGCAGTCAATTCGCCAGGCGAAAGCGTTCCGCATTTTCCACTGGTTTATTCCTCAAGTGCTTGCCAGACGCAAGTATCATCCACTTCATCTGACAAACCACCAACGTCCTCCCAAGCGCGAACCGACCAGTGATAGAAACGTTTTACTATGCTTCTGTTACTCGTTCTCAATGGAGACATTATCTGTGTTGGTTTCCGATTACTCAGTAGAAAATTATTTGATGAATTTCCCCTCATGTTAGCTAATCTCTACCTCAGCTGAACATAAAAGTGTTGCAAACACGGGGCTTGAAGTTTGTGCAAGCAGAAGAGAGCATTTTCAAAGGCAGCCCGATTTCGGTCGGTAGCAATGATGAACACAGTGAGCACTATACGACGGTAGACATGATCAAATTTTACGCTGGAAGACCTACAGCAGAAGACTCATGCTTGATCCTCAGCAGACATCAATCGAAGTGTATAGGAAGACCATCGTCACAACTCATACGGTACAATTAGGCATTATTCATAGAAACAGTTTTATTAAATTTACTGTACGAGAATAACACTAAAATTCTCTCTACTCTGTCTTCGGAAGAAATACGCAGCTTAAGTGAATTAATCTACAGATAGCGAAGTAAGAAAGTAGGGTTTGCCACTTGCCACACACACAGCCAACAAGACCACGTCCTTAGACTTCTCTTGGCAAGATTCGGGTCCATAGTCACAGACAAACGAAACGTCTAACAGTTGGTCTTTGGCATATTTGTTGCACCTGGTTTCACATAAAGAGATGACTATACTCTCAAAAGAGAACTTCAGAAATTTATTCATCGAGAAAGTCCGACACAGCGCTTTCACATGTACCATTTGAATCCTTGACAGGTAATATTGCGTTTGATTTCATCATAATAGTGTTACCGGAATGCATATAAAAACTCTTCCACAGCCCACTACAGGTTTCATCCTTCATGGGGCATAGAGGTTTCGTCAACCTTATGTTCTAATTGAACACTAAATTGTACGCATCTGACCAAATATAAGCATAACTTGCTAACTGCATTAGTATTGGCAAGGGGCTGAAATGAATCTCCGATTGGTGGTATTCTTCAACTGAATTTGCTGTGCAAAACCACCTCAGCAAGTGGAGTCCTAGGTTGAGGGAAACTCAGGGACTGCGCCTTGCGAATAGTTTCCTTTACGAAAATATATTGCGGTAACTAGAATACCGTACCAAATGAATGAGTTATCTGTAGAAACAATTTCGTTTTATATTCAACTTGTCGGAAGACAACAAAGTTAGTTCCTAGCTTTGGCATGCATAGCAATCACGCCAGAACAAGAGAAGTACCAAACTGGATTTGGTTCAGGTTAGTGATACCAACAGCCACAGTTAGTTCGACCAAGTGCGAGTTACTTACAATGCTGATCAGTTGCCCCCGACTAGTAAGTGTTCAAGCTACTAGCCAGGAAACTGCGGGTTTAAAATTCTCTGGAGCTTCGTGAGACGCGTACTACCAATGATTCCCAGTAAGTATGAAACAGCTGCACAGTGCTTCTCGGTATATATGGAGACATGAGATACGGAAGAGAATTTCTGGAAGCATGGTACTCCACGGCAGGTTCGATTAACCGGTGCATCCAACTGGATCCAAGTTACGCACCTCTACGCGCAAAAGACCAACATCTCAACCGGAACACTCAAGGAGGAACGAATATTGGATTCCCAACAAAGAAACAAGGAACGCTTTGGAGTCAAGTCAATAAAGGTCACAAGCCGGGACTCGGAAGGACAAAGGTCACTCCAGCATCGACCAGATTACAAAGGCAGGGGATGCCAAGCTCAAAGGTCACGTGGGCGTCGGCGAATGAGAACACAGGATAACCAATGGAACCGCCCGATCGAACAATTAATCGCGATCAAAGGTCAGCCCCAGCTACCGGCACGTATATTAACACACACGTAACACCACTCAACGCACAACCACTAGCCCACCGCTACACACAACTACGCTCCCCAATAACGCACTGATGATGTCACCTCGATTGGTGATGAAACGTCTCATCTGGGTTTGTGTAACAGTTCGGACTGTTAATCCGGGTGTATGCATCAGGGCGTTTCAAATATATGTGAGGACATACTGAATCAGAAGTCCTGGCGCATGTAATAGACGAGCCAAAAATATAACAACGGATCACCTGCAATTATATCAAGAACTTGGGAAAAAGTAACTCTCTACTGCCCAGTTCGCTTTTTCAAGTGAATCGCAACATAAATACAGGAGATCTATGAAGAGATCCACAGAATTGGTGTACTTCTCTGGCTTAAGAAAGGGATATTCCGCTGGTTTATCATACTTTTCAGGATGCCAAGTTTTGACATGAAAGTAGTAAACTGGATGTCTTGGATCATACTTTGTCGAGGTGCAGCATGTGTTCTCTGAAAACCAAATAACCGTTTAAAAAAACGTCACAAGATATGAGGCACCATCTCATCTGCGGTGCTCTGACAATTGTGACCAATGATACCATCAACAAAGTAGAAGCTTTTACCTTATCACCTTCTTTCCGTTCCTCCTCATTCGCACTATCGAATAACGTTTGCAACAGTTCTGTCGGTCGTTGTCCATGTCTGTTTGGAGTCGTCAGTAGGCTGGGACTGGTTTTCAAAAGTACTCGAAGAACTTCACAACCTGTACGCGGGGAGTGAACGACGGTAAATAATCGGCTGAGGAAGCGCAAGTCTCAAACGTGCACGAGGCGAACTAATGACTAACCTCACAGGTGATCGATACCGAGGGTTACACATCAAAAAGAAACAGTCGCATTTGTTTCTGTGAATCCACCGTTTTCTGGCCAAAACATATTGGCAATACAATAAAGAACTCAAAAAGAATACGTAATGGGTACCTTCGTGGAACGGAATTCGGAAGTGTTTTAATTAGCTTGTAAAGATCTACACAACGAAGATAAAATAAACAATGAATATGTGTATGGTTCCGAAATACCATCTACATCAATAGGGTTTGCATGGTTCCCGCGTATGGATTGGATTACTACGATTTTCCATGATACGAGAAATCCTTGAGCACGTTTGGTTCCTACGACGCATCTTGGACTCACTGAAACCAACTTCCATGAAACTTCTGGTCGCTTCTATTAACTGCAAGTTAATGTACCGTGCACGTCCGGCAGGCAGACCTATCAGCAGGCATAGACAGGTAAACAGACTGGAGCGGCGGTTCCAAACACGGCTTATTTGGAGAGGTCGACCACGCTGAACCTCCGTCCCACGTAAAACAAACTATGTGGTGATATAGTTCTCACTTCCTAAGACTCGTAGAAACATATCAGTCATTGGGCTAGCTTCCAAAATTCTCTACCGAGGCCAGTGGATCTTACTTCTAACCCATCAGCATCCACTCGGAAAATCTAATGAGCATTCACAAAGACACGAACTTTTATATAATTGAAAATACATGCATGAGCATTTAACATGCCTTCCACACTACGCATCCACTGACAAACGGTGAGATGCGCATACCGGACAATCAGGCATGAGGATGCGTTTGCAGCATTTGATACACTTCACTGGTGGGATGTGATGACCAGGAAACTCAGCGACATGGTCATCGGGAAGGAAGACAGCCAAAGCATGAAGATGAGACTAGTCAAAAGAGATTCCGAGAAGAATAGCGAAAGCCGAAGGGTTGGGGTCGTGGTTACGGGTATCCGCAAAACGAGTAGAGGCTCTCGTTGAACATCTTTCGGAATGGAATGCATTTCCACAACCAAATGTCATAAGAGCTGA
>NW_008751818.1:551243-553242 GCF_000715545.1 Opisthorchis viverrini
TATATATATACTTTCAGCCGTACGGTGCAATACGCCATTTTCTAGAAGGTGAAGTAATACATCCATCCGTCGACCGCACTCACACAAAACCTCATACTTCCCTGTCTGCTAGTAACAAGAATTCGCATCCGTCGACCGCACTCACACAAAACCTCATACTTCCCTGTCTGCTAGTAATCAAGAATTCGGCTTTTCACTTGGGCGGTGAAAAATAAATAGTACCTAATTGCTTCTTTGTGACTTTCTACGAGACAAATGACCACCTCAATCAACGACAGAGATACAGAATTTGGTTGATGAGGTAATCCCTAACGTACAGGACGACCTGCTTCGTGAACGGTATTTCATTGAATGTGCTGCGCGTGCGACAAGGAATATGCGATTCGCCATATTAGATCAGCTCACCTACACCATCGCATTAGTTTTTTTGCGAAGGCGATGCTTAATATCCCCATGTCAACAATCGTACCGCGTAGCTGTTCAAGTCTCCAATATTTAGCAGACGGACTTCCAAATTGTAGGGCAGTTTAGGGTGCAATGTGACGTTCAGAATTCTGCCATCGAGAAGAAATCAGCCAGAAGAATACCCCAGATTGGACGAACTTCGTAATTTCACATTCTCGATTTAACAAACCGTTGTCATTCGCTTGTTCGCTGAGCTGGGCAATTTGATTGCAAACGTTTCATCACCAATCGAGAAGACATCATCAGTGCGTTATTGGGGAGCGTAGTGGTGGGTTAGTAGTTGTGCACAACCAATGACAAGCCGCGAACAGGCCAACGACCATCTACGCCATCTGAGCTACTAACATTTTTCAGACACACATCCAGGTGGTAAAATAAACAAGACATGCCTAGTACCTTGTGAGTGGTATGGCAATCCCACTGAAAGGCAACCAAGCTTCCACTTTATGGTTCAAAAGTTGAGAGGGATAGGTCTACGGGATGCACATACTTCACAGTGGTGCGGAACAAGTCAACTGGGGCACCAACTAGTAGTTTTTAGGACAGAAAGATAGTGCGAATATGTAAACAGTCTTGAAGGCGTGATTCACCAAATGTTCTGTCTCGCTTACGCGAAATCTACACGAAAACGTTTGTTAATCAATGAAACTAGGGCACCCTGAGTTGGAAATAAAATACGTAAATGGATCTCTGAGATCTGTGGCGACGAATGCGAACTGTTCGTCCCGCGTATCAGGGGGTGTAAAGGCTGTTCGATTTGGCGTAGGTGTGAATATGCAAGAGTGGAGAAGCATTGATTCGAAACATTGCTGTACAACAACTTCCCTTAAAAAGAAAACAGTTAACCACCAAATCCAAATCACATTTGTTTGATTCCAGTGGAGGTTTTCACATCTGCTTATGACAAGAATATTTGGTAAGCTGATCTATATTAATATATCTTCTCATGAAAGTCTCGTAGTTAGAAGGAAAGTAAGTTTCATGGAAAATGTTTGGGACCGATTGGGAAGTCATAGTTTCAGAGGGGTTTGGTAAACAATCGGTGGATTTATTGCTGGGCAACGTTTCGCTTTTGACACAAAAGCTTCGTCGGGCCAAGTGAGTAAGTAAGTAGGTTGGTTGGGTTTTAAGGCAATCAGGGAACCAATCCGTGAGATTCCTTATGACTAGATCTTAGATACCTCCCAACTTCAACTTTACTCTTACTCATAATTGACGTGATCTTTCCGTTACTAATTTGTCGGTAGGGACCATCAGCTATGTGTTGTCTAACTTTATGAAGATAGTCACTCTTATTCATGACGACCGTGGCCTTACCTTTATCTGCCTTTGTAATTACTATGCTGTCTACATTTTTTAACGTGTTTAAGGCCCTTCGCTCAGCTGGTGCAATGTTTGGAACCCCTGGTTGCTGGGACTTCAGGACTGTGACCAACTGTACACGTAATTTTTCCGCTTCCATTGAAGGAAGCTTCTGGAATACAGACTCAACACTAGGGATGATCTCTTCTGCCCTTATAACGCCTTTACGTAC
>NW_008751818.1:554726-591299 GCF_000715545.1 Opisthorchis viverrini
AACCGGGTTCATCAAAAACACGAACCCCCCCCCCTAACCGATCTATCGTAAAGCTTAGTCATCGCACTGATCAACAAACAGGGACATCAGACTGAACACCCAGCACTGATCACGTCACTAGTCATAAGGAATCTCACGGATTGGTTCCCTGATTGCCTTAAAACCCAATCAACCTACTTACTTACTCACTTGGCCTAAGGAAGCTTTTGTGTCAAAAGCGAAACGTTGCCCAGCAATAAATCCACCGACTGTTTACCAAACCCATCTGAAACGATAAGTTCATGGAGTTCAATAAATCCACCGACTGTTTACCAAACCCATCTGAAACGATAAGTTTCATGGAGTTACGCAAATGTTGAAAGGAAAAATGGGCGGCTCTTCACTCCGCGGTGCATCTGCTCGCCGCACTGTAGCTGCACAATAGGCACAGGCATCCTTGTCTGCATTATAAACTGTTGATGACTCAAATCTCGCGTAGGCGCCAAGTAATCATGGAAGTCGGCTACATTGACGTACAAACTTATCTTACATATCTTGGGCTCGGTGGTTGCCAAGTGCGACACCCATAGCAACCACGGACATCTGTATCCATTAAGACTGAGAAGCCACGCTCGAATCTATGCTCAAGCTTATGCTACACCTCGATGGCGCTTTATGGAAGCAGCTACAACACTTGACAGCAACGTGACTGCTCGTCTTTTTGCAGGAGCTAGCTACTCTAAGTTACCTGTGTCTCACTAGTATCCTACCTTATCGAAATTCCGCTGAGACAGCCGGTTTGTTCATTGATACCTGCCCAAGGGATAATGCTAAGTAGCTGTTTGTTTACCCAAATGGAGAAGTGGACGACAAGCAAACCCTATTGTCTAAGAGCATCCAAAGGGGTTGAGTACTTACACTGCATGTAATTGTATCCAGAATCTGACGTGCTTCTTTTGGATCGTTTCTTTCTTTGTCGTTGACGTCGTGCAGCCTTAACACAAGCTTTTAAAAACAATAGGGCAGCGGTGTTTCCGTGATGATCTAATGCATCGACAGGAACTCCGGAGTCCACCAGATACCTGATGTTCAGAGTAATGACAAAAAAAGAGTGACAAACGGTTGGTTAGAAGACTCGGCATGTGGAGCGAAAAAATGCAGACAACTGCCATGATGTTATATTGTATACATGGCATAATACTGGCCTTGATAAACCTGCCTGCTCAATGCCAAAAAGATGCAGACCACAGAAGAGCACAGAAAGAAAGTTGAAAAATACGACCTCATTGTACCTGTGGGACTAGGAGACGGGGAGATTTCGCAGCAAGGCGATCTCTTCTAATGCTCCACTAGCGTGAGTGGGCGAAAAACGACACGACATGCAAACATAAGAAACCGATTTGGATGGAAGTGTCACAAGTAACGCCTAGCAACCTGCGAAACAGAACGAGGAAATTGGAAAAAGTTTGGAACCGATTGAGAAGTCATCGTTTCAGAAGAGCTCGGTAAACAATCGGTAGTTTTTATTTGGGCAACGTTTCGCATTTGACACAGAACCTTCATCAGGTCAAGTGAGCAGGTCACAAAATTGGCCAGGTTATAAGGCAGACGGGGAACCAATCAGTAAGTCAGTCCTCTTCAGATTATTACACTAGATCAGTGTTGAGTGTCAATTAATGGCTCTTATCGGTTAGTGAAGTTGTCAAAATCTTGCTTTGGTGGATTGGGGGGGGGGGGTAAATTAATGCTCCGACAGTTTACTTCGAAGACTTGAGGTCAAGTGGAATCCAGATGATGACCGCACACCAACACGTGTCAGCTCGACTGATCCAGAACCGTCCTCCACACGCTTGCCAGTTCCACACCTATTCTGTTAACACTGGGATGCCTGGCGATTGCTACCGCCTCGGTGGTCAGTCTGTGTGACGTAGACCGTAGTCCTCGCCTCAAAACCTCAACATTTTCTAAGTCCATTTTGTGCCCCGTGTCCAGTGCGTGTTCTGCAATCGCCGAGTCTTTCAGTAATGCTTGATATTCATCTGCGTTTCCCGGCGACCTTTTTATTTTTCTGCCATACTCTCCGACTCTGATGTATAGTTCCCTGGACGTCTATCCTATATAGACCTTGGTGCAGTCATTACACTTGATCTTGTAGACACAGTCCCTGGTTCTGTTTGCCGGGAGACGATCCTTTAATTGCACCAGTGCAGAGCGCAGAGTGTTCCCCCTCTGGAAAGCTACTCTTATATTAACCGGGTTTAGAATTCTTCGAATTACCTCCGATGTCCCTGGTTTATATGGAATAACAGCTGTCCCGATCCATTCCCTGTTGGGTTTCTCTACCGGTATCAACACCCTTCGCAATTGACGCCTAATCAAGCTAGCTGGATATCCACTACCCCGAAGTTTGTTTTTTACCTCAATTTGGGCCGCTGTTCGATCGGCTTCTTCTGTGCACAGGGCCCTTACACGCCTAAACATTGATGACGCAATACTGGCGAATACCGACTTCGGATGGGCAGACGAGTAGTTCAAAACTGCCCCAGTGTCGGTTGGCTTTTCATACACTGTGGTCTTTAGTCTCCCCCCAACCTTATGTGTCATGCAGTCTAAGAAGGCCAGTTTACCCGATGTTGACTCTATCTCCATACTAAATTTGATCTGTGGACTCAGTTCATTCAGATAATTGTAAAACTCATTAACCTTGTCCCGTTTCATGACGACGAAAGTGTCATCTACATACCGCCAGAATATCTTTGGTGGGTGTGGGAATCCGGCTAAAGCTCTCTGTTCAAATTCTTCCATAAATATATTTGCCAAAACCGGGAATATTGGAGATCCCATTGTTAGACCTTGCTCTTGAGTATAAACCACTGAGTCAAATACGAAGTGGGTGAGATTCAGACATGCTTTTATGCCTTCCACTATCTCATCTACCGTAAGCTGTGTCCGTTCCGAAAGGGTGGTGTCCGCTAACAGCAGTCGCTTGGCTATTTCTAAAGAGTCCCCTTTTGGCACATTTGTATATAACGAATTCACATCGAAACTTACAAGGATGTCATCCGGTTCAACAGTGACACCCGCTACTTTGTTGGCGAAGTCATATGAATTTTTAATGTAAGTACTAGATTTCCCGGTTAGGGGTTTTAAAATACCGGCCAAGAATCTGGCCAGTTCATGCGGTGGGGAACCTATTCCGTCTACTATCGGTCTCACCGGGACAGCTGGTTTATGGATCTTTGGAAGGCCATAAAGTCGTGGTTGGATTGCACTTTTCGGGTACGATCAATACCAGTTGCCTTGCCCCAAGTGGTTTATCACGGACCGCAAATTTCTCCCAACTTCGGCTTTACTCCTATTCATTATAGACGTAATATTCGCATTGTTGATCTCCCGATAAGAACGAGGAAATATCAGAGACGGAAATGGTGCACATACTTCCCCAAAGCACCTCAAAGTCACCCCATAAAATGACGAAATCATCATCATCATCGACAGCATGAAATCAGTGTTCAACACCGATGCCGTAAAACTATGATGTATTTGAAAGCCTTATTGTAAAGAAAAGAGTAAATGTGGACAGGGGAGGGACTTAGTGCTAGCTTACCACAATCATTCCGAGGTGCCTACACCTCCACACATTCCCTCAGGCAATCTGGATAGAAACTGACAACAAGAATGCCACTGACATCGGTTAGCAGCCATATCTTTTAGTGTCTCCAATCAGGCACAGTGGGGATCACGCGGTCCCCATCCTGGAAGGCGAGTAGCACCGACAGCACCCAAGCGTTTCGTGATCTCCTTCATGCTCCTCTGCCAAGTCAAGGGTTGGCCACCTCTCTGTTTACGTCACCCTGAATTGGGCATGGAAAACAGCACTCTCTTCGGCAAACGATGGTTCGGCATACGTAACACATGTCCCAACCAACGCAGCTTCTGGTGCTGGACGCATTCTTCAATGAAAGTACCCGCTACACAACCAAAAACCCGCTTTCTAACTGCCTCGTTACGGATTCGCCGACACCAACCCACACGAGCTATGGTTCTGAGACAACGATTGTCGAACACCTGAAGACGTCTCAGGTCCGCTGCTCGAATAGGCCAAGTCTCACAGCCATACAACAAAACAGCCCGTACTGTAGCTTGATACACACGTCCCTTCAGATTCAGGGATAAACCATTCTGACGCCATAGATATCTCAAATTAGCAGACGCGGCCCGAGCCTTGCAGATTCGTGCATTCACCTCATCTGTCACACTACAATCAGGACTAATACAGCTTCCAAGATACGTAAAGCGCTCCACAACTTCCAGTACCTCTCCCTGGATTGTAAAGGGCGGGTTCAGTGACTGCACGTCCACAAGCATGACCTTACACTTTGTAGGTGCAAAGTGCATACCAAAGGACAGGATGACCTTGGCCAGTTCATCCAAGAATACTTGCGTCTTCTCCTCCTCTTCGAACGTTAGAACGATGTCGTCTGCGCTGGTCCTTGTTCACATAAACCGCACACACAATCCCTCGTTCGAAAATATTGCCATGCAGGCAGTCAGAAAAACATCGTCCAACTAAGCTGTAAAAGTTGAACTCTCGGGTTAACTTTCCTACCATTTCAACAGGTGATCTGGAGACGATGGAAGTTTATGGTGTCACTCGTAGTGACAAACATCATGTGAGGTACAGGGTCGTTCACCGCTCTTGAATGCTGTGTGAGCCAACCTTCAATGGTATGCTGCGGTAACTCAGCGTAGGAAACTGATGAACCACGTTCCCAAGTGTATCCAGAAAGGACAAAAAAGTACAGCACTCTTGATGAAGGTTCAAGGAACGTGAATCGAATCTTCAAAGTCCGCACATCACATCTGTTGGTGGATTTTAAGCGTTTTCAGCCTTGCCTACCCGTATCACCAGAAGTAGTATCAAGTATACACACTTCTCACGACTACGAAGCGTACGACGATTTAGGGACGCGTATGACATTTTGTGCAGCGCAATGTTTGCACATGGTATACGGAGAAACAACATAACAGAAAACGGGTGTTTCAAAACTGCTAAATAAGACTTCGAAAAAGGTTTCGAACATCGGGAAAAATTACGTCGAAATGTCTTTACGACCAAAGGTGATGTGAGTCAAAACATTTCAACAAACTACCATTATCTTTTGTCTTCAGGTGAGATTAACGATCTGGAAAAAATCTCATACTAACGAAGATTGACCTGCAGCTAACAAAATAAGTATCCCGACCGTGGAACGCCCTCAGCTTGCGTTGTGTGTACTTGTATTTACTTATGTGCACTGTTCTGATTAGTGATATCATTGACGGTTTAGCTTACAGGAAAAGATATCACGATTCAGGGTTTCAAACAGACGATACGAAGGCTTGTAATGTTTAGATACAAGAAAAATGTGGAAGCTCCGTGAGCCACCACTGCTCACTGGTTAATGTTATTGCAAAGTCAATCAAAAGTATTCCGGTAATCAACACCAGTGTTTTATCGCTATACAACCAGGGAGAAAAATCGTTCAACTAAAGGTGGAATTTAGGTGGACTGCAAGCATAAGACCTGTGATTAAACTCAACGTGACCACTTGGGATGATCAAATATAGAACTCGTGAGAAAAAGATGGTGTCAGAAGAAAGCATCTTTACAAAGTACGCCAGTATGGATTCATTCCGGACCTTACTTGGCAAATACACTAAAGACTCATGCAGTAAAGTAGTGAAATCAGGCGAATAGTCTACCGCCAGGTTTCACAACGGAAACAGGCAACATCCTGCTATTCCAAAAAAGGGGACCTCGTAAACCACCTATCGCCAAACTGACTTCCGTTAAGATTGTCCCTCGCCAGGGATGTCTTCTCGTGGGAGGACAGTCAATAAGAGCCACATGGCGGGCCTTCTGCAACGTACCTGATTAGTTAAGATAGCTTTTGTAAGTGAACAATGACGGTATCATTGTGCGGACTGTGCCCCGACTACTCAGTACTTTTACAAACCCGGAACTAAGGCTTACTAATACCGTGTGAGGATTCGAAATAATACTAGGCAGCTCCTGGAGTACGAAAGAGCCACTTTACTGTCCCAAATTTATCTCAAAGACATGTTCAAACGAAGTGAATAAGACAGTAACCTATGTCTGGGGCTTGATGAACATCGAGTTAGCATGCACTGTCTCATCGCATGCTACAGCTTCATTGCCACTAGTCCGTACCTTGAGACATGCTCCGGGGAATAGATATGCTCGTAACCTAGGTTGTTGTCGGTCAAGTCAAGTCTAGTCAGGAACAGCTCACCGGTGTGACAGGCTATTGTTTTTGCACAATTCTTTTAGTCGTTTTCCATAGTAATAGGTTCGGGGAAGCAGACAGGCTTCGTTATCACATTCACAAGTGACCGATACGAATACCACCAACTTCATGCTGATGCATATGCCCAGCACCATACTACTCAGGAAGTAAAACTGTGGACGGTAATAAGTGCGATCGATGTTGACACGTTCTGTGTCCTGTCGGAAAGGACGAGGACCCGAGCCGACCGGGGCATTGATCTTGAATTCTCGGACGAAATGCATAATAATTTATTCGAAGGCCTGATCATACCGCTTTACACTTCTTCATTGTTACTCTGACGGATAAAACCATAGGGATGGCCGTTCAAAAAAGGACAGAATATAAACTGGAGGCAAGATGACCAAGACAAAGGTTGCTTATGTCCATTATTAACTAGGATCATATCACGGATAGTATTTCGAGAGCACACATTAGCAGATACGACAAGGTCGAAACGCGTCCTGAGCGAAGACGTCAACCAAGACGCAAAACCCAAAATTGACTCAAAACTAGTTCGCAAATGCAACTCAGTTCTACGCGCATCTCAATATCCCGTGAGTCTTTTTCGTAGAGTAAGGTGAGAAAGTTGAAAACGGAATTCCAATTATGACGAACAAGTCGGCAAGGAGGATCAGTACATACCGCAGAAAACCCGACAAAACGATTTCTAATGGTGAGCTGGATGTAAAGTTCGTGCCACGAATTGTCAGTTGATCAACAAACAGGTAACTCAGCAGGTCTGCACATCAGTAAACTGTCCCAAAACTGATCCTCCATTCATGCGAAATTAAGACACCTGTTCCCGACTAAATCAGTCGTCAGGGCAGTGAGTTCGCAGCGAAGTGGTGCGTAAGTGGGTAGCTGATAGTGAATCCGAATTGTTAGAGCAGCAGATTGATTCACCGGGTTGAGGTCGTTGGGGCGTATGCCACGAACGCTCAAGTACCGTTTACCGAAAAAGCGTTGCTTTATGCTCGGAGCGATTCTTGGAGAAAGGCTCGCGGGACACAAGCTATGATATGGTGACAGAAAATGAAAGCGGCTGCGATAACTTCGCGCCCCTTGGTTGGGCTCCACGTGACCCTGCTGGCAGGTGATTGGAAAACATGCAGAGCGTAGTGCACACCCGATCCCAGTGGTGCGAATGCTGTCATTTCCCAGCCAGACTGTCTAGATAAAATTCGTCTGTCGTTGCGCGCAAAGGGCGCCAGTTTGATCCCGCTGATGGCACCTCACTCCTACATGAGGCTCAGCTGTGCGTATTCTAATGCTGTTCAAGGGTGTAGGCACCTTATCCTCAGGGACGCGGGGCTTCTTCACACTAGGTTCCTATGCTTCCCTTTTCTTTCCACTCTTCACTAAGGCTTCCTTTCCTCATGGGTGTATGTGGGCTAACCACTGGTATGTAGTACTGGTGTGTTCTTGTCAACGCTGATGACAACGATAAGATAGTTAGCCTTGAGTTCCAGAATGAGTCAATACAGATGGTATCCAGATAAGACACAGTGTCGGCAGTCAGGACCCGGCAGTCCGAAATGCAGCGGTTGAATTCGTCATACACAAGATGGTCCGTGAGCTATTACGATAATCAACAGGCAATTGTTGTATAAAGAACTTGAATAAACAGTTACCCAACTCGAAGACGGGACACAGTGATCTTTGTCCGTATGAAACTTTGAAATAGACCAAATTGGTGCACACTCCACGTAGCCTGTCGCTGACCAGTCCAATTTTTCCCGCATCTTAAATCCCGACGCGTTCGTACAAATGATATTTGTATCTATATGACTGCATGTGTTTATTGCATCGGTGCAATGACTTCAGAGAGCACTAACACCGAATGACTCAGGTATAAACTGTAGCACCAGCCAACGATGGTATATCTGCCGGGCTAAAATGAGGATTCCCATACTCCACGTGCAAACTGACTAAAATACTGTCAACCCCCGGTGGCGGTCAGTAGACCAAAATGAACAACAGTGCCACGAGTTAGATTATACGTTTAAACCTATTTTCATTTCTTTCATACAGTTAGATTGAACGGTACTGACGAAGGTCGAATCAGAAATCAAATGAATAGATGAGGAATCACAAACACAGAACAAGAGATTTACACTGATGTGCAAGGATACGGTTTGCATATTTCCACCGTATTAGTCGATTTAATTCGACCTCTACGATAGTAATAATAGAATCAATAAGTGACTTTGAAACTAGTGCACAGTGCGATGATGCCGGTTACGCGGCATATGATAGTTACGTTAAAAACGTAAACGCGGTAGGGGTTTGGAAGATGATACTGGACTTGTTATCCGGCATTAAATCATCATTATCATCGCACCTTTCTCCATGTATCCTTAGAAACACATGGACCCAAAAATACTGCCATCCGTTTGGTTAGATGAAGTGAATGGAAATGTTGTAAACTAGCAACTGTAAAAGACTGGGCTCACATCTAGATAGGACGATAGTTCTTGTCCCAGGGGATGGATTTTTTTCAGTCGGTTAAGCGACAGCTCACCACGATAACACATCCGGCGTACATCTACTACTGACCACCCCAAATAGGATCTTTAGCCACAAGAGCGCGAAGGGTCGATACTGTGACGAAGCCACTCTTGAGTTATCCGGCATCGACAGGCTGTACCAATCAGAGCTTCTCATATCAGGACACTCCGGTATTTTCGTTGAGGTAGCTTGATAGAAAACCCGAATTGTTCCATTGGGAATCAAAAACTGATTCAGTGTGGTTCTGTTGGCCGGATGTCTTGGATTCATATGGAACCAGCCCAGATCCCTACCGAGACGTTGAAAATAGTGTCGAATTATCTCTGGAGTTTTATCGATACGTCTTAGGGGATATAATAAAGCATTCTGGCAGGAAATAGTAGTGGTTCGCTTCAGACTCTTCATGTGCTGAGTTCAAATATGCAGCGGCTGTAACCCGTCGCCAAATGAGCTCGAGAATTTTCGACGAAGTCGGAACTCACCGGTTTATCATCCACATATAGAAAATCGAAGGTTCCAAATATTGAGTTTTCGCAGCCAGATGGCATACTCTGGATGGGTAAGAGGGACTCACAAATATTAGTGACGCTCGACTGATGATCGACTGGCCACTGACACCTTCGACCCTTTGCAAACATGAAGATAGCATGCAGTACTGTAGTGGGGTCTGTAAAGTAATCCAGTTGGGTGCGGCCCGTATTTGCAGTAAACGAATTGAAAAGGTTGTTCAGAGCAGCGGTTTTCCTTCTGGTGCATGGTCGTCATACAACTCGAAAGAGGCTCGGCTGTGAAGGAGAGCCGTCATGACTCGAGACGTTAACTATTTAAAACAGTAGGGATGTGCTAACCGGAGGGAGAGTTTTTTCATAAGGGATCGACGTCGACACCATCGTCAGCGAGCAATGAATAGCGTACTCATCGGATTTGATAGCAATGTTAGTCAGTTGATGACAATGTTAGTGGCGTCATCCGCGCTAGGTGGCAATGATTAGACTATACTCGGAAGCACAAAATCACTCACGCACCAGCATCAAGAAAGATAACAGCTCACAATGCACAGCTAAACCAAATGCGACGACGAAGCGTAGAACACAGAGGCACTCGTGTACTAACATGAGACACACGACATCCCCTCAGTACCTCGGCAACAAGGAAGATCGACGGTCAGACGTCACAACAAATTCAATCGACCTTTGGCTCAATTATGAAAGAACGAACACACTGAACTCAACTGGATTTTGTCAAAGCTGTATATCATCGGATGAAACTCAGGCTGCGGGGTTACCAAAGAACAAATCTATAGTGTAATCCAATGAAACATTCGTATAAAGCAAAGTGGTGTCTCTCTGCGGAAGAAACTGTATCTCCCCTGGGCACTTCCCGAAACAGGATCATACTCAACGATAAACTGCTGTGGGTCACAAAGACACAGATAGACCCAAACAACATCAATCTGACCCGAGGTTAATGCACTGCCAGTGCCTCGCCGTATGTAGTGTCCTTCCATACAGACAACAACGGACTATCTAACTGTGTGTCTCAAGAGTATGGGGATGGATGGTTACACGCTACTGATGACACTACCAACTGGTATGCCAATGGTGCGTCACAACAGCCTACCCTGAATGTTGAATGTGCTTTCGCTGTTCTGAGAATTTCTAAAGTTGGATTTGATCAGCCCAGATTAATGGGTAGAGGATAACTGATCGCTCGGATTAGCAAGACACAAGTCGCCCGGTTTACATACTACTTTGCTAATAAGTATATTTGACGCGCAACCCAATGGAGGTTGATGGGACAAATTCGAAATCAGCCTTGCTTTCAGCTACCCGAGAGCAGGTGCATCGAGGACGATCAAACGATAGTACGAGATCTTTCGTCGAAAGTTCGCAAAATCACGTACTATACAGTTTGCAATATTGTGGTATGCATGAAACAACTTTGTGGTGAAAACCTACCTGATCGTTTCACTTCGTCCTTTTTTTGCTGCGACGTGCAAAAGAGTACGTTGCTTTTCATCACGAAGTGCACCAAAGTTCGAAGCTGAAGTGTGACAAGACAAACGTTTCGCGCCTTGTTTTTGTTCACTGAGCAGAATTTGTTTTAGTGTATCGATGTGTTCCACACTTCCGTCACTAGCAAACTTGAACAGCATTCTATGACATTTGTCTAAAGTCCACTCGGTTCCCTCTGAGTTTCGCATTCTGGAATAAAACATAAAAAAAAGACTGCGCTAGAAGCTGGTTATTTTCAACAGCAGTAGCAGTCAGTCGAACAGTAAGTAAGCCAGTGAGGGCGAGAGGGAATGCCAAAACATAGATCATAAGTAGCTGCTCCTGAATGAAAAGTTTCAAGGTAAGGACTCTGGGCTTCAATAGGCAACGATCCGGATTGTGTGCACACTACAAGAAGACTTTCCCCCTAAAAATCGCCAACAGAATTGATCGAATGAGCTACCCAGAGTGGTGGGCTCTGCACAACGGTGTACAGCCCTGCATTTGCTCATGATTTTCAAGTGATACCACGTATTAATGACGTCCAACTTTTAAGTTTAGAGAACACAAAACTTGCCAAGTAATGTAGGGATGAACTCCATTTAGCTGTCCTTGCCAGAGCGATGAGGACACAACATTCAGTGATCATCAAAAGAGTTTGAGGAGCCCGGTAAAAGGTTGTCATAATGGAGAAGTGGCCAAGCTAGACGGCTCGACTTATTACGATGGTAGTAAAATTTTGATGAGCACAGAGTGAAACAATCATGAAAACAGATTTTTTCTCGGCAAAAAGATTGCAGATGAAGCTGAGAAGAGGGGGAGTTTTCATCTACTAGGTTGGTCTTTTTCGCGACAAATGGCGGCGGGTTGCCAATGTGACGTGTGAACGAAATGATCGATTGGATTCGAATGTTTAAAATAAAGCTCTTTAAACGTCTTTTGAAAGTGTTTGCAAGCGACTACTGTCGCAGAGACTCCAAGTCATATAGAGGCGAGAGAACCTGAAACAGCTCAGCAGATAGAGTACGAGGTTCTGACGACCCTTAATTTATCAATTAATTTTGTCTGGATCGCGCAGATTACCAGTATCTCAGCCCTCCAACCGAGTTTGAATTGCATAACAGTTATGCACCGAAAAGGTGTCACAGCCAAAAGACTCAAAGCTGAGCTAATCAAACAACAATGGAAAATGAAAGCCAATGACAGTGCTTCATTCAAACTGTTGGTTCATTGTTCATGAAAACTAAGCTATTGCGATAGACAGTGTCGATTGCCATAAAAGGTCAATTACCCAGTGCACGTAACAGTTTGGCTAAAGAGAACAACTCATCCGTAGTTGTGTTCAGTGGAGAAGTTTTAAATAAGGTTACGCTTTTTTCTTTGAGCTTCGCCTAAACTGCGCACCGTCCAGATATTATTCGCCTCATCCTTTTAGCATTTTGTTTCAACCAAAGTTGAAGTTTTCTGCTGATATTCTGGCGATGCGATAGAGCTTTGTCACAGTCTCGCCTTGCGTTTATTGTAGCATGACCGATTCGCAAATTCATGATCACTAAAATTAAACCGCAAAACATGTATTCAAAAATATTCTGAGGTGCAGCATGCCAAAAATTTAAACTTGATTACATTGTGCCTGATCACGGACAGAAATTTAACTCGAAAATCATGTTAGTATTGGCTTTATCCATCGAAATACTAGGTCAAGTGGAAAGTCAAGTTCTTACTAGTTACCGAGTAAGGTCGCACATAAGTACCACAAGAAGCTGGTGAGTAAATCAAAGGTAACCAGCGATAGAGAGGATCACAAACCAGGGCACAAAAAGGAATTGTCTACCAAACTCTCGAAATGGACCGCATTATTCTCCATATTTCTAACTCATTGTTGACACATCTATAACCTCGCAATCGGTGGCAGGGAACCTACTAGCGCGATTCAGCGTGGATACTTCAGGGTAAAAAAACATGAGTCTGTTCCTGGCCACGACCGAAATGGAGTTCCCCTGTTGTCGCATTTTAAGCGACCGATCGGTCAGTGTTAGCATCAATCATACCGTACCAGTCTAATATATTATTATTAGTGAACTGGAAGATAGAGTCTCAGGGTCTCCTGAAAGTGGCTGTGAAAAATGAAGGGATTTGGACCGGATTAGAAGACGGTTGTCCTTACATTGGCTCATCTCGCTACAGCCAAGCTTTGCTGAGTGGACTTGAACTTCAGAGCCTTAGTCGTGAATTTTCGGACTACCTGCTTTCCACGTAGTACTGAAATGGCTCAGTTCTACCAACGGCCAAGTAGGACATTACGCGCCTCATCAATAAGATGGAGCACATACAATATTCGACTCCTACTCTGGCGATTGTCTGGAACAATTTCGTGCTTCTACCATGCGGTTCTCATTGTGGAGTCAACAGGCAACTGTATTAGCCGTTGCATGGCGCATGCAGTCATCAGCGTTTCAGCGACAAGTCCGGTACAAACCCCGAGACGGGTGAGTAACAGAATAAGCTGTTGTCATTAGTGATAATAGTACAGAGCCAATATGACTCTCAGGACAGTGTGCGTTAAACCAGTGATATGATACAGTCACACCCCTTCACAGTAGAATAAACAACCCTAAAAAAAGATCTTCAAGCCATAGAAGCCATCCGGAAAAAACACGAGGATGAGATGCTACCAGGTTGCCCAAGCCAAAACTAGAGCAGTCGAGATACCGCGGATGGGTTCGAACCAATGAACTTCCGACATTAAGTTTGTTTATTGATGACTGAGCTACCTCGAGCTACCAGTACACTCAGATCAAAATTTCCAGTGGGAGGAATCAAAACCGATTTTTTACGATATTCGCGAATGATGTTCGCGTATCGAACTTCACGAACTGGCTCACCAAATTGGAGAGAAATATTTTTACGCTTGTGTACGCGAAGTCGGAGATGAATCCATCTGCACACGAAAAGCATAAAGTTTTTCCCACTGTGAACGATGTCGCCACATGAAATTTCCTTTTAGGCTGTCAGTGAATCATCGCCTTTAAGGTTGTGCGAGGTTACGCAAAACGGCACAGACAGGGCTAGCCAATGAGAGCATTTGTTTATCCCTGGACAGACAAAGCTGTCAGTTCGTCCAGAGAGAGGAAGCGGAAGAGGGACTATGCAGAGAGCAGAACGGCATTGCGAAATCTGAGGACACCAAGGGAAGCTGAATAAACAAGCGACCAACATAAATTGAAGATCGGTTCTCGTCTTTGTAGTTTGTGTACGGGGATTGGTTTGCAAATTTCGTTGCATGAGATGAAACGATATGAGTTATACCGTTGTTGCTTAGTACATTTCAAGTACTCTATGGATTGTAGATAAAGTTGAAACTACTTCTATGTATCCTTGAATGAGACAAGTTGACAGTTTCTGGAAAAAAAACGGTCCTGTGTGAATCTATCCGTTCCCTTGCCGTTACACAGTACTACCTAAAGATACTTATGAATAAACGCCAGTGATATGAAAAGAGCGTGACCTATCGTCCAGCGTGACTCACTAATGAGCGGCTGAATTCGACCGAGAAAGGGAAATCACAGATGTTGTGCCTCAGCACTGTTGCTAATATAGAAAGGTTACCAAATAATAAACCGGGAAGTTGCTACAGAAGTGGATATTGCTTGGGAGTACATTCCATCAAATATCGACAACACCAAGGATGATCAAGATTCCAGGAAATTCAGGGGCACAAACGTAAGAACTGATCAGTAGGTTTTCCTTTGTTATCGAGGGAGATGTTGATAGCTCAGGCTGTATAAGATAATCACTGTTCTGTTCACATTAAACTAAGCTATTTGGTTGCAAGCGCTACTTCACCAACCGACGTGACACCATCACTGCGTTATGAATTGGCAGCGCATTTGTGGTGCTGTCTGTGTTCATATTTGTGTTGTTGACGGGGGAAAAAGATCTATGGTTATGACGACCAGTCTCGATTTTCGGATGGTTGGCCAGCTGTCTGAATGATCGGTGTCTAGGTAACCTTTGGGTCTGATTTCTCTGACTCATTCTACACGATTTTTTTCCTGTGGATTCCACCGTTACGATTCTTGTCACTTGATCTGTCCATTCCCATGGAGTTGTCTGATTAAGGCGGTGGTCCTTCGTTTGTAACGGTACGTAGATTGAGTTGATTTCTATGTCGGTTGATTTAAGTGGAGGCGGAGTACCATATTCTTAGGAGCGCTAGCACATGCCGTGTTTCTGCGTACCAAGATCTAGATTGAGTCCGTCCTTCTCAATATTCGTGTAGTAAATCAGGGAGAGTGGGTCTTGCCTCCTGATTGCAGCAGTTTTTCATCCCTGCAAGTGGTTTTCGTCCTCCCTGCCGAACGCATTCTATACAGTCAGTTCGGTAAACAAGCCTCTGGTATTCTGGTTGGTCTCCCAATGTAGCTGTTGACCTGTGAGCTACCAGAATTCCCTCTGGTTTTAGTAGCCGTGCCGTGCTGTAAGGTAGGACGATCCACTTGCCCTTTCGATTATGTTGTTGTTGTCCTTGGGGGATCTTCTTCAGACCTCTTCCGATGAAAGTTCGTGGGAAGGCACTCTTCCCAACTACTCCTCAGTTAAAGTGCACTGCAGTGTGTCCCCGATCTCTTGAACACAGTTTGGATGTAAATCATCCTGTGGTGCATTCGATGATTTTTATCGTACTTAGGTATCTGATCTGTGGTCCTACTAACCAGTAAAATCAAGAATGGCAGTTGATTACCCTTATCAAGTTCAACAGTGAATTTGATGTCTTCGAATACGATGTTGAGCAATTCATGTGCGCGCTGCGCTATAGGCCGTTTCATAATGACGAAGGCATCATCTACATAGCAGATGCATAGTTTAGGGTTGAGTATTGCGATGTGTTGACGAAAAGCACCTTTCGCTCCAGAGTTTGGCGAGCAAAATTGCGTGATGGACTGACGGATTTCACTCCTTACAACAAACTGACGGGCCTATCTATGTTTTGTTCGCTAAGAATGCTAAGAATTCTCTAAGAATGCACATGGGCTATTCCCTGCTGCCCTACGTATGTTTCTCTACGGCATCGAGCATATAGTTGGTGTCCTTCATCTAACCACTACCCTAGAGGTATGCTGCCACCCTGTTACGTTGGACGTTTGTTTTAAATTCTGGGCCCTTGCGTACACCAAAATATGCCCACCAGTTGCTTCAAATAGATTATTGCAAATCAGGTTGTCCATAATGAACGACGCTGCTCACTAGGTTTCTCGAAGTTGCATTTCGTTCAGAAATACCAACATGAAACACGCTTCAAGGGAGGGGAAGACAAAACCTATTGGTTTGAGTATAAATGCTGGATGTTGTGGTTGTTCCCTGTGAGTAACGGGGTTCAAACTTGGACACCATGAATTAAGGTCAGCACTTTTTGTTTGGAATGGGCGTTTACGATAATATTTCCCACAACATTTCACCTATCTTCCGGTGTAATGGCCGTCGGTGTGTAAAAAGAAAAACTGATGAACTGTGACCTGTACTGCGAAAATCAATACGACAATTCCGGTGATCATTTCGATGAAAGACAGAAATGATTAAGAGTGGCTGGACATCTTAGGAAAAAAAGTGGCTGTCTATTGAAGCTTACTTAGTACTCAACGTAACATAGTATGGAGTCCTTCAGAAAACGGGTCACAACTATCGTATTAGGAGCAAAAGACTACAACTTCCGAAGTTTTCAAGAATAGTAACAATTCCCAAGAAATTTGCCTACCTCGACGAAACAGTTTTCTCACCACCCAGCAACGAAGCGAGATTTTGCGATCTATGGAAAACCATGCAAGTAATAGGCAGCAATCATGTTTATTCCTGATAAGAAGATAACCATGGCGTTGCATAGACCTACGACTCAATTTGTGTTGTGCTCGTCTATAGTTGCCGCCAAATATCGTACACTGAATATTTACCAAATGCACCTCTGATTTGTGCGAATGGATTGACATTGTTCAATCTAAGTCCGCTCAGCCTACCAACACGACATGGACGGGCATGGGTTTGTGGATTGACCTCTCACATTGAACGACACCGATAGACCCTTGCGCACAGTGGGCAACGCCACACACAGGTTGCACTGAGCCGCACGTGCAACAAAATTGCCAAGCTTAGCGGACATCTTGACAAGCAACTGAACAACCTAAGCTGCCAACCTTCTCTTCAATATCAGAGCGATTTGAGTTTGTTGACCGGTCTACTTAGTTGGACAGTGTTATAATCCATGACCATGATATGAGAAAAGAGGTCAATGCGCGCATTATAAGGCGCGTGCAACACTTTCGACATCCGAAACGAATTTCACTGAAGCTGAGAGGTCGTGTGTACTCCGTCTTACTCCATGGTTGTGAAACTTAGCTCCTGCGATCCGAGGACATCACAAGGCGTCAAACACTCAGTCACCAATGTCTTAGCGGTGCAATAGGCTGCAGCGTGTTTACAAAGCAATAAAGTGTAAGAAACTACTTGGTAATGAGACAGAATCACCAGAGCATAAAATAAACCAAATCAGGTTAAGGTGGCTTGGACGTGTACTACCAGTGTCCAACAAGCATCCCGAAAATGCATTGTTTTCTGTTCTGAGCTCTTGTTGGTGAAAAGCCCTCAGGGAACGGACTGACACGTAAACGGGAGGGGACTACTGTCACATTGCATTATGGGACCTTCACGTCTTTCTGGTTGGAGTCCACGTGATTTTCCTTACGCAAGGGTAGCAACCCTATAGCGTACGACACGTGGCCGAGCATGCAATAGCGAGAAAGCTGTTATTACCTTGTCGGACTAACTGTGCTGGTACGCTGAGTTTATGCAGGGTGATATTCACGAAGGATTTTGGGTCCATCCCTCTGATGGTGTATTGCTTAGATAGGATGTACATATATGTTTATTTCCCTGCGGTTACACTCTATAGGCTTCCTTTTCTTGGTCATTTTCTCTAGGGAAAAAGGCTGTTCATAAAAGTTTCCAACTTTCCCTTTATTTCTAGCCATTACTGAGATACTCTTCCCCACGAGGGTGGGGAAGTTCTGCATAAGTATTCATAAAGCGAGGAAATGATCTTGATCAAAGTTTATGAATTTCAGCGGAAACAAAGTTCATTGAGATCATCATTTGGATAGGCGAAAATTCATAATCAGATTGACGATTACTAATTTCTAGTGTCAAGGGCACATCGTAGCATACGTAATAGACTGCAGCCACTCACACAGCCAAGCGTGAAAGCCGGTCCTTTGTATGAGTACTCTACTTGCTGCTGAAACCGGCCAACATTTACGAGTGTACTAGCTAAATGTATGTCATAGAGACTATGTCGGTGGCTATGAACGCTTCAGTGAATGAGTACTTGGGACAGACAACTCGGAAGCGAAATAGGTGGGCAGTGGATCGATTCAAAGGGCCTAGACACCTGGGTCCGCCTGAATGTTTGTTTGGAAGATAAATGAATACAGTTTCCATGTTCGCATATGCTCACTACCTAACCAGATAAAGGCTTCGAATGAAAACTGGTGTAAACGAAACAGTGCAACACCAGGCATGGCCCTTTTAAAGACGCTGACCAATAGGCTATAAGCAGAGGGCGCACAAGTGCATGTACGAATAGCCATCGCCATAACTACCAAATGGCAGTACTGTCAGAAATTAGCCAATCATGGTAACCTTCAAATAACGGGATAAGACCTTACACAAAAACAGGCCTCTGTTTTACCACAACAATGACATTCTGATTACTAATCAGGATACATCTGAAGGCCTAACGCACTTACGGTTAGCCTAACCGTATGGGCACACTATAACTGTATCTAAGTGTTTTTGCCGTGACCACGTTAAACCTTCTTGGCCCCTACCTGAGGTGCCGCGACTAAAGGCTATCACATTCCTCAACTGGCCAGAAGATTACTTTAGTTTCTGGATGTTGTCGTAATACCTCTAGTTAATCAGCCTTTTTGCAGCATCGAACTGATCTACTGTAAATAAAATCCCAAGCGTTTGTCCTTGTCCTCACCTGCCATCAATGCATTTTGTGCTGCGAAGGCTGTCTGACCGATGTGTGGGCTGGCACACTTCAATCCTGGCCGAGATGCCCAGCTAACCCTTCGGGCTGATGTCTTTCAGTGAACCACCGGGAGGTCTTCAAACGGATACGTGGGTAACAAAGAGCCATTGGCCTATTCTGCAGAAAGTTACGAGGAAAAAACCCTTTCAGCCATGAGCCTCTTGTTTTTGCCCTCAACTGCAACTACAATAACCACGCCCGTCGCGAAATACAGCAGCTTTCATCCGTTACTGTACAAGAAACATTCGATTTATGGTGGCCCACTAAAAATGTTGAACATTCTACTCCATTTCTTTTCTGATCTAAATGTGATTCGATAGACTTACTTGTTTATAGCATAGCACTTAACTCCTACTACGCGATCTCTCGCTTGCAACTGGTAATGCAGAAGTCACAAGACTGTCCTTGCATTTGGTAGACACATTTTTGGTCATTTCTATTTTCTATCAAAGAGAGATTTTGTGGCCAAGTATGCGCAAACAGATCCTTTTACGAGCGAAAGGTTAAAATGGGTCAATAAGGTGGGAAGATACACAATCACCTCTCGAGGACAGTTTCCACCTCCTGACTCCCGTTTTAGACAAGTTCATGCTAAGTTGGTTAGTTTAGCACCACTTGCGATGGCGGTAGATACAGACAGAGTGCGGCCCTTTGATAAAGTATACATGATGTCAGTTAAGTGACGTACAGTATAGTTTCCGTTCTATCATGTGTTACAGTCAGCTGAAAAATGGAAAACTCATCCCTAAAATGGCTCGCTACGTAAAACCGGGAACAAATTTTACTCATACGGTCACAAATATGGACACTCCATCGCCTACATTCCAGTGAATCAGGAATAACACATGGCTGTTGCCTCTGCTTGTTATGGTTTGAAGTAACAAACGTGTCTCCTACGTACGTCCAGTTCAATATGTTCACCCGCGAGAAAAACTGATACCAAAAAACAAAGGTTAGACACAGATTTGTAGAGGCTCTCCATACATCGCCGTGACGATAGGAAGCAATGTCCAGTCGGCTAATGAGTCAATAAATACGAAAGCTCTTAAGGGTTGGAAAGCCTTCGGCACAACCTGATCAAGTATTTGGGGACGACAACCCAAAAACGATAAGCGCAATTGATCTAGTAGGGCAATATTATTCTGCAGCTCTTAAGGGGACACAAACCACCTCCTGTCTGGTCAAATACAGACCAAAGGCAAGACGATTGAATGTACTGCATGATCGCCACTTGGAGAGATTATCTCCAAACAGGCGAAAAAACTAATCGTCCGTTTGTAAAGTGAAGTAGGCCCACTCAATGCTTCGAAGTATATATGCCCCTCTGCATCACGATCCTAAGAGGTGCCTTTCCAAAGTCAAGTGTTGGAAGGAATTTGAGCTTCCTCCTCTTCTTTAGCTCCACTAGCTGCCTACTTTTGTGTAATGGCAAAAAAACTTTTCGGGTCTGTTCGGAATGTTCAGTGACAGCTAAGAGGTTGGGTGTGAACCTCAATAGCTGGGTTCAAAATGTGATGTAGTCGAACAGTGAGCTACAACCCTTACAACCAAAGGTAGATTATCTATGTGGGGTGGTGAACCGTACCACATCAAACCGCGCACCTATCAGTCTGATCTCGGCGCCCTTCTTATCATCAGTAATGGGGTAACCGCGTGAGTGCGATGCACCGAGGTAAGACCAACAACTACGGTATAGTCATAGTTCAAGTGACGACAGACACACGCTGTCCATGTTTTCATCGATTGTACAGGATGGGACTCCAGGCCGTGATATTTGCCTTTTAAGAATCCCATTATAAAACAACGGGGATCTAGCTAATATTACCGATCTCGAGGTGCCTGTTTTCATAAAAGTTGGAAGAGTAATCACTGCACACGGAGTTCATTGAAGGGGTGTTGTGCAGCATTCACAAAAGTACCACCCAGACTCATTGTGGAGACCGTTCGCAGAATAGATAGTTGTTTTGCCGCATAGCACGATAAATGAATAGTTTGAAGTGAAGAGGCCTAGCTCAGCGGACAAACGCCCACGATTGCGTTAAAAAGGTTCAGTGAAACTTCAGTACCTGAGTGGAACGCACGGCGGAAGTTAACTACACTGTACATTCCGAAAAGTACCAGCGACGTGAGAGGAAGATGAGATATTCAAACCCAAAAACGATCATAGGCTAAATTCCCTCATCAAACGGTCAAGGAAATAGCTAACTAAACGATACGAACGAACGAACCAGCAACGGTCAAATTTAATAATAAACTTCATAATGAGCTTGTATTTCGGACAAATACAGCGGCACAAGGCAAACAGTGGTGCTTGTCGTACTACATTCATACGCGTTCACTCATATAGTGTAATAATGGTGTTTTGCAGGCTAAATAGGAAAAAAGGGAACAATCCCGGCCTGGGTGATCCTACCGGAGGGAATAAACCAAGGAGAAAAGCTTCCTGAAAGTACAAAAACAACTTAAGAGGCGAGCAAAGGGTTAAACAGACCCTAATGTCGATTGTCGTCTAAAGAGTCGATTGTACTTTTGGTCGTTGTCAATCAGGCAAACGGTGGAGAAGGGGTATGGGAGCGAGAATTGTGGGGTAGAAATGTGATAAGGAAAATCGGATGAACCTGGAAGGATGAGAGAGTAGATAACGATTGTGATGGATGACAGATTTGAGGTAGAGTTCATTTGGGTGCTCAGTGAACACAAATTCCGGTCTCTTAGTAGATGGATGATAAAGAATAAGGAGTGACAATGGCAGTATACAGGAAAGAGGGCCAGAGAACCTATAAGTGACCTTGAAACAACTCATGTGTATCCTATTGATGATTGTGGGACGGAGAGGTACTTTGGAGCATTTCAAACAATCTTGCTTGTGAGCTCGTGTGCGATCTTGGATAAGACCGAATCCCTGTGGATACGAATGTTACGAACAGCCTCACAGTTTAAGTTTATAAAAAATGGGCGAATCGTGGCGTTGTGTGAGAGGCAGGAAAGAGAAAAAACAAACTCTGTACACGGCAGCTGTACGTGCAAAAATGTATGGAGTGGGTGTATAGGCTTGTGAGCAAAAGGTGTCCAGAATGTTCCAAAGCAGACGGACGGGGAGCAGATGAAACGGGAAAGTTTGAGCAAAACAATACTTTAAAAATCGACTAAATGCTTGGAATGTCAGTCCCTCATTTTTGTATGGCAATGAGAGGCATTCCGAGTAGATGGAACAAAGGAGGTTTGGGGTCGACAGGTGGGTGAGGAAACGCGGAAATACATAGACCTGAGTCAGGAAATTGGAATTTAAGGTACATGGACAACTTGCCTGAAAATGTAACGCAAGCAGTGAGTAATATAGGCTTCGTAATGTGTGTACACAATGTGGCCTGAGGAGTGTTAGTCGAGGATGGTGGGTTGGTGCGGTATGTGAGTCAGACATGAATGAGGAAGAACCGATAGAAAGAGCCAAGGTATCATCCTTGTTGCTAAAACCAATCCGCACTGATTAGAAGGAGATGAGGTAGCAGGCCAAGAAAGGTGAAACAGATATTGCGACGCAGATACTCGAAGCGCGCACCGGCAACAGTTCAGTAGCCAGCAACCGATTGGCGAATCACAGCCAAAAGATAGAGCATCACCAAGAGGACAGGGAAAGTCAGTTGAATAAATGCCCGAGATAAATAGCGAATCTCGGCAATGAAGAACTGGTGTCAAGATTATTGGATCGAAAAAGGTAGTTCTTGGCAAGACACACGTTGAAACAGTAAGCATCCTGGATAGACCAAACGGAGGCAACAAGTTAGCCTCTATCTAAGGGAAGATAATATTCAAAGTGGATCGATAGAAAATCAGTTGCCTGGTTGAGTTCAATATAACAAAAGGAAAAGGATTTGCCACTTGTGAAAAGTGGGGCAAATCAGAGGCGGTTGCTGAGAATCCCTGAATTCGACACGAACAACCCTCATGAGCATAGTTGAAGTAGAAAAAATGATATAATTTGAGGCAACACACACGTGGTGACTTGAGACGAAGAGGCAATCAAGAAAGCACAGAAGTGGGGTTGATTGATTCGTCAAATTGGCTGAAAGATGTGGTTGCGGAAGTGGGGATTGGCTTCAAGTCAGTCGGACAGTTCAACGACGTGATTGACCCGGGATGATACGCATTGTTCGAATGTCCCGACACTGATATGACGTTCATGGAAAGCTCAGACATTTGACCGTAGCTCGTCGTACTTGAGCTATGTGCTGTGACTTGCGGACGGCACCGTTTGTTGAGAAGCATTTCGATCAACAAACTCTCTTGAGGAATCTTTCCGTTCCGATATCGCGTAAGCAGGTAACTCTCAATTTGGAACGCCAGAAACTTCACCTCCGACAATTGCAATAAAACTCTGGAAAAACGACTTGTGGTTGAGTTGTCCCAGGCTTTCGGTTCAACCTCACACTGAGGCGCGCCAGAAGGGGGCCATTGTGCGGTAGAACTGAGTTCGGCAGTGTCTAGAGAAGACTGGAATGCCGAAGGACGGGTAGAACGACGCGACCGGCGTAGTAGGAACCGAGATAGTTTTCCTTGCACACGCAGAACATGCTGATGACTGGATTCGAGCACCAAGTCTGAAGTAAAAGCATACGACAGTCAAGGTATCAGTAGTGGGCAACAATGATCTAGCACAACAGCCGAAAAGTGATCTTCAGAACCATTTCTAATGCTACGGACAGCGACCAATTTAGTGGTATAAGAGGGTAGATGGAGGCGAGGAAGAAAGGTGACTGTCCGAAAACCGGGAGAAACGGCGTACAAGATTGATCGATCCAGCAACACCAGGTGTTTGGCAAGTTCGGGACAAACAGTTTGCCGAACATTGTTCAAATACATGTGTGCATACGAATCGATTAAACCTGTCGGAATAACACAAACTACGCGTCAGCGCTGTCCTGTGGTCACATTACTAAAAAAATTGCTCTTTGCTTCTGACATGAGATTTATAGGCGATCAAGTAGGAAAAGGATAGGACCGAAGATAAAATAGGGTCCTGTTATGCTAGTCTAACATAGAATAAAAATATTACTCAGTCGCGTTGATGTCATGTCCGTGCATTGATGTCATGGGACTCATGTAAAAAGGAGGCGACGCCCAGTCCAGGATGCAAGTAAACGAGAGGGGTGAACTCAAGAGCTGGTAGGCCTTTTCGAAAAGCCACACATTGGCTTTGAGAAACGTTTTGGACAAAGAAAAATAATGCGAATGGTGCGGTTCAAGGGCATTGTTGATGCAGTTGATGTTGTCATCGTCATAAATTCAGCAAGGTGATCCTATATGAACAGAAACCCTCTCTAAGCGGACCCACTCTGCCTTCCTTCATTGGAAGTTTCGTCAGTCGAACAGAAATTGCGGCAGCGACTAGAACAAGTTCAAATCCGGTAAAACTGGCAACCTAACTACCGTCCAGTCAGACCCAATATTCATAACTGTTCATGGCGCACTGATAATGAAAAGAACATGCAACAGGCTATGCTCGCGTAAAGGTAGGTTGTTTGTACGTCAAAGTATGAAGACAAACAGCTTTAAAGCGACCTGTTCAAAGCTCAACAACAGTTCACAAGTGATGAATTCTGCTATCCTATTGGGTGGTTTGAAAGATCACTGACTGTCAACACTAAACCACGGCAATACGTAAATACGTACTGAACAAGACTAGGATTCGGTAACGTTACTACATGAGAAAAACGGTCAGATACGAAGAGTAACGATCAACACGCTCCAAAGACAGTTTCATCACAGGACAAATCTGACCATGTTAGGCATACAAGGAGCCATCCTTGGAGCCTTGTGAACCTTAGTTTTATGCATATATGGATCTAACTATAACCGAAAGGAAGGTTGCAGGGACATGAAGTTTCACCATAATGTATGGAGATGGTTTATATGAATGTCCAAGAAGCCTTTTCTAGCTGTGGCCGTCAAGTAATTCATGAGAATCCCCAGATAACTTTAAAGAGCATCGCAGTCGGACAGGGCTGATGTAAAGTAATGCTCCGATTCAATCCAATCACAAATAATATTAATTGTCAGCAGTTACACATACGAGCAGTAGGAAAGATAAGGAATCAAGGTCGACAGAGAAAGTTGTTTAACACTGCTGCAACATGCACGTAGTTCACTTATCCTCCGGAATGAATCAGCTGTACTAAAGTGAAAAGTTAACGGACAGTCGAATGGCCGGCAGAAACTTCACGGAATGAATCAGCTGTACTAAAGTGAAAAGTTAACGGACAGTCGAATGGCCAGCAGAAACTTCACCATGCAAGCTCCAAACCCTAGAAACTAGCAGTTTCAGCAGATTGCCCTTACGTAACTTTGATCAAATCAGACAGCTGTGCATTTAGCTGAATTAACTGGGGTTATTTAGGGTCAATGTGCACTGCACACTCAGACGCGCACGTGCGCATTTGTGCATGATCCGTACAGTAGGTTGGCTTCGTTACGTGCTCTTGAGTCGCAGCGAAGTTGGTGTGTGTATGGAACCAGCTGCCTGCGAGCAAAGGATGTGCAATAAGTGAAGAAACGACTTGTTAAAACACTAATGGGGGAGGGATAGTGAGGTACATGTGCTATTTGGGTGCAAAGTGCACGCCTTCGCTACGGTCGGCTGTAACTGAATGTTTGAGCATCCGAGGTTGTTACGTGTATGAACCTGGAACACACGAGTACGCCATAAGAGTGCGCAGAACTAGTGACTGTATTTTCAGGACTGGCCTAGAATAGTGTTGCATAGGTCGTGCAGCACTGTTTTAAGGCCACGAACTCATTAGCTACCTGCACTTGCTGAGATACGGGATCGATATTAATTGCACCGGGCTTGAGGTTATGAGATGATGTTGTAAAATAAAGTTAGGAAAAATAATATGCGGTTCGTAGGTCTACTGGAAAATGGAAATGTAATGCCAGATAAGGAATGAGGGAAAGTTTGAGTTTTTTGGCTTGTGAGTGACGCTGGGAATATGAACTTGGGCATTAATAGGTGCGATCTGAACGCTTTTATCCCTTGGAGTCGAAAAGAAACTGCGCAACAGCATGGATAGTACGTGAAACAAAGCAAACTGACCGTGTTTGGCCGGATTGAACAGGACCAGGAACTTGAGGCACGTTAGTTCTTTACGATCCAGTCGGAGTCGCTCAAACTCTGCAACCAAACCGTCCAGTTTGCGCCGGAATTCGGTATCGTTCAGAAAACAGTTTAGCGTACTATCCATCAGGTCACATACATCCCGGGAAACTGAATGTGGAAGGTTAGAAACTCGGCTGCTGCTGCCGCTCGGCGAGGAACTTGGGTGACTAGTGGGATCCGAGGGCTGGAGGGAAAACAAAGGCAAACAAGAGGAGAAATATCGTGAGTGCACTAATTACTATATGTGGTAATATAGTAATCCGCGATGTTGAGTGGGAAAATTCAGACGACAACACACCCATGACTGATAGGATAGTAGATAACCATTAAACTAATCGGGGATGCGGTTATATAGGTTACTATACATCCACGGTATTCACATATTCACCAACTAATAAATTAGGCACCCGAAAATTATTTTCACCCAGCGTGATTTCAACTGCTGATAGTTTTACACCTGATGAATCTAAGGCAAGAGTGGTGGATAAAGATGTACGTGTTTCCACGATTTCGACGTACATTGAAGAAGTTGCTTTCGAGGACTACACTGTCGACTCTTAGCTGTATAGTTCATACACATCATTCGTTAATTCGCACAAAGCAAGTAAACGGATATTCTTGAAGGGCATTACCTGGATAACGCTTCAAGTGTGCTTTATTGCGATGCACTGCATGTAACTGCTTTTTAATGCCCGGTGGAATTACACATAGCTTTGCTCTTCTAGAAAAATCACTTACCGAGAAAAAGTCCATACACTCTAGTTTGGATCGTATCACTGCCGCTCTCATTCGGAAAGATATGATTACTATCATTTGTGACTAACCAAAGTCTAATGTTTACCAATGAGTCATAAACATTGTTGTTGACATGACGATGGCTGGAAATTCTTCGACAGCCTACGACCAGCTTCGTCCGGCGCAGAGCCAATCCAGTAGGCGGAGTCTCATGGCTCTTATTCTTTACTTGGCCTAAATAGGACGCAATTAGTGAAATAAACTCATTTGCTCATTAATTTGGTTTTAAAGGGAGGCCCAACTGAGTTCCAGTTGAGTGTCTCGTTGGTGATGTTCTTAAACTGAATATGCTGCACAAACGCTACCTGATATTCCAATTAGTACGGTATTTGAGGTATCGATGTATAATGTTGCTGGAAACTCCTCAAACAGAACACAAGGCCGGCGGAAACTCTAGGATTGTGCCAACCTGACAAAACCCGAAGAGGAGCGAAACCGATCATGGTCTGTCAAAGAGTTTCAACCCATCCTAAATAGTAAGTTCTGTTAGGACAATGTACCCCAATATCACGAATATCGCCGAAACTGAAACATCAGACGGCCTTTGTTCAGTACATTCAGTTGGAAAATATTATAATAGAGAGGGATCGAGATGGTATTCGTTTAAGTTTCCCGTTGACACCAACTTAATTTACGAACGAGTGTAGTTAGCCAACTGATAGTGAATGATTCTCGAAGGCGAGAGGTCACACATGTGCCAAAATGATGACAGCGCCCTGATCTGAGAAGTACATCTCTCTCAAGAAGAGCGGAACAGACACAAAGTAGGATGCAGCAGCCTATAGCCCGAAAATATATTAAATCTGCATTTCACTTCCTGGCTTGTTTGGCTGGCCAGACAACTGCAGGGTTGTATAATAAGGGGAACCAGTGTAAATATGCATCGATCGCACGTTTCCTGTGTCAAGACGTTCTGCTAGTTCGCATCAGACGTACTGAGGAACTGTAACAGGAATTACAACCTGTCCAAACAGATAGCTACTGCAGTAATCATGAGATTACTGGGAGATGCTGTAACAAGATGCGGGTGATAGCTCTGGGTATTGTAGTGTAAATTCACTAGTAATGGCAAACTGATCTGAAGGACGATGGATTTACTCGTTCCGTTCAAATCGGTTTTTCAACCGGGAACGGTGAGCATCTATACGTTGGTTCCGGTCATGACAGTATTTAAACGACAGCAGTAAAATATGAAGGAGTGAATTAGCTGACGTCCGTAAGATAAGAAAAACGAAGCAAATGACAGTAAACGTTAGGGATAAACTGATGGAAGCACCGACGCTACTAGCAAATGTACCTGATACTGTGGTAGAATGGGTTTCTAAAAGCTCAACCGCACACAGCACAAACGCCAAAGTGACTAAGACTCGTTACGCTTTTAGTGTTTCACTACTGGGCTGCCCTATGTCAGTTTCGCGGTTACTATCAGTCGTGCCGAACCATACCAAACAAGACACGATGGGACAATCGGTTATCTGGAACACGAATGGGATGGCCAAACCAACGTGATTAGTTTGTCCATATCACATCGCCACCTGGACAACAAGTGACCGGTTTCTGAAAACAGCCTAACACATTTCATTGTCGTACATCCGGTGTTTCTACGATACGTGTGGGATGCAACACAAAGGCGCGTATACTTTTGACATTGGGAACTGGAATCCTGTTACGACAGTCTCCTAAGTGTCTTCAAGTTGGCTGCCGGTCCTCGTCCTGCTAATAAGTGCGCGTTTCAGAAATCGGACACAAAACAACTGTTTGTAATACGATCATCGTTGTTTCCGGCGTTTTACAAAGAAATTATTTCAGTTTGATGTCATTCGGAACGACAAAGTTGGCTGACACTCTTCCCAGTCTGAGAGTAGGACCACGTGAAATACGATACGCTCCACTAAAGAGTATCTGATGAAGCATGGACAAACCGAATAATGAAAACCGGAAGTTCACGCCATATAACAGACGTATGCGCATACATGAAGCGTTAGAGCAGAGTACACAGACGCCCCATCGACCGTGTGTAGAATCAGTAGCATATTAAGATTGAAGAAGGATGGGGCTTGCAAGCTTCTGCAAGGTGGTCCAGTTCGACCCGGTGTTCCTTGATATCAAGGCCAAGACCAAGCGGTTTTCTTTTTCGTAAAATATAAAACCCGTTGCTTAACATGCTTCGAGGGCAGAGAGGACGAATCTTGTAAAATACGAAGAATATGCTAGAACAGGCAGTCTGGATGAACGACCGGCTCACCGATGAGCTAGGCAGATTGCTTGGACGGTTTAGATTCCCCACTAATTGTGGTTGCGCGTGTCACAGCCCCATGTTAACTGCATGATGGGCGACTCACGTTACACAGCTTTAAGCCACTTATTCCATTTTGTTGTCTCACCCCGCTGTGCTTTGCGCTGAGAAAGTTAACGATTTGAAACAATGACATGAATGACAATCGCATTCGCCATTTGTTCTCCAGCACTTGATGAATCCGCTGCTACATCGAGCATATTGCGGACGTATTATCACACTTCAGTTTGGTTGATAGACTTCGACGAAAGCCTTCTACGATTTCATAAACTTCCAAATGACATAGGTAGGGACACTACTGTGCTCATTTAAAAATGTACGAGTGTAGTATGGATGCGTTAGTGACTAATTTGTACGCAGCTCTGGAAGTTAAATTGACCTCGTCGACGCGACTGGTAAGAAACGACCATTTTCGGTGGTGGATGCTGCAGTGTGTTGTAGTCCAGTGCCCGTCCAATAAATTAATCGTTCATATGATAATGACAGGTAGTTCCTGCCTATTAAGAACGGAATAGCAGGTGACAGACACTAGGAGCGATTTTCCTAGCTAGTTCGAAGATCAGGAAGATCGGACTTGCTCATTCGGAGTCGATGGTAATGTGACGAAGTCAACGAAGTACTGAAATTTATCGCATAGCCCGGTTGATTAGCTAATCCGGTCTGTGGAGATATTTCGAAATGGTAGATAGGTTTGCGATTCAAAAAGTTTAAAAACCCCTGCTGTAACTGGATTTGTGGGTGTTCGAAAGATGCGTGCAACATGTCAACAGGACAGGACAGGATTTGGATGTGGATGCGTGTGCACACAAAAGCTAGTCCTGGAAATAAAGCTGTTTGTTGACTCGGGTTATCGGGCACGTCTAGTCTGAATAACGGACGGTTTGTGCGTGTATGTGTGCATGAGGAGAATGATAAGGTTGTCGCCGAAAGTGTCGTGTGTACCCACTGCATCGCTCCCAAAGTGACGATGACCGGACTATCTGATTCCCGCTATGCGTCTGGCTGGTGTGTAAGCTCGGGCAAGGACGAACCATGCTGGACAGGATGCGAACTACGCGTGCGGCTACCAAATGGGAGTTGTTGTTGTTGATACACCGGTGACCTGGCACCCAGCTGTCGGAACCATGCTGGACAGGATGCGAACTACGCGTGCGGCTACCAAATGGGAGTTGTTGTTGTTGATACACCGGTGACCTGGCACTGAGCCAGCTGTCGAAATGAATTTTTTTAAAAACTTACGAGCACCTTGAGTCGGGTCACGTAGGAAATTTGTGACCAAAATAGCAGCGTGAAGACATGAGTGCTTATTACTACACGAGGAAATCTCCGATGAAGAAGGCTATCCCAGCAACGATTCATTTGAACCGACACAAAAAGAAGCAGAATTAAGCCGAAACACCGGAATTCCACAGTCAAACAATGTGGGAACGATAAGTGGAAACGATTCGCGTAAGTTACTCTGGTCGTAGTGAACAGGAAGTTCCAGGACACGCTGCTATGACAACGTGGGTCGGTGGCTACTACTCTAAACGTAAATATCACATCCACCTTAGGGAAAAGCACGGTGGAAACGAGGTCAATTGCGAATTAGGTCGACGTTTATAGACGTACCGATGTGTGGTGGGCGATGGGATTGGTGGATCTGTTGTCCTGACAATGAGTTAGATAACAATGCAGATACTCTAACAAGATTATCTCGCTCCAACTGCTATTCAATAGTTGAATCTTGTCCCCAACCTGAAAAAAAACAAAAAAACAATGATAAAAACTGCAACGGTCAG
The DNA here is from genome assembly GCF_000715545.1 of Opisthorchis viverrini. NCBI lineage: Eukaryota > Metazoa > Platyhelminthes > Trematoda > Opisthorchiida > Opisthorchiidae > Opisthorchis > Opisthorchis viverrini. The sequence goes on from NW_008751818.1 coordinate 585,651, forward strand.
ATCAGTGGGGCGTAAAACACAACGATCTTATGTAGTTGTGCAAACAACAGTACACGATCAAAGAGACATGAGAAATACGCCGATTGAAATGACGCTGAGATTCATCTTCGCCTACGCTATTTGTCGAGTAATTTACGTGGACTCTGCACTGCTGCATCCTCTCGTAAAGATAAACTGGATGTTCTCAAGACAATATTGCACGAATGAAGCATCCGAAAAGCTAGCTGTATTTATCGTTCAGGATAGCGTGAGCTTCCATTTCCATCCCGGTGCCACAGACTACACTGCTCAACAGAAGAAACGCAAGGCTCATTTGAAAAAAATAAATCACTCAGCAGTGGCATCCTTTCGGTGCCTAGCTGCCTTGCCACACGAAGGAGGCACGAGGGCTGGGATACTGCCGGGTTGCCCAAGCCTAGACAGGGGAAGTCGAGAGGCAGAGGTTAGTTTCGAACCACGGACCTTCTGGTCAGTAAATTCGTGCTCTAGCCACTTGGTCCATCTTGCCCCTTCGGGAAGGGGGATCATTAATAGTGTTTTACCTATGACAGTTAACAGCCAGCGTTTACACACTGTTAGTTCCCGCATAGACCTGCCATATCTTGTATTCACAAAGAAGTACCAGATTGAGAGCGGTCTGAAACATCCGGAGTTGGGTGTATCCATCATCCTAGTATTCACCAGCAGTTGCACGCCTCCACATCAGCTGAGCACTTAATAATATCCAGCTGATAGTGAGCTGGGCAGGTCGGAGGATAAGGGAATACCTATTGAGCTCCAACCCGAGCATCAAGGCCACTAGAGTCTTAATAATGTACCAAAAGTCGAGTGTTATAGGCTTTACTGATGGTCCCCACATTACAGATAGTGAAAAGAAGTAACACCAACTCTATCCTGATCAATGCATTACAAAAGTGGCGGTGCATCTCAGGGTATATCATGGGGGACATCAGCTCAGGAAGCAACGGTAGCAAACGTCAGTCTCAAGAATTTAGAAAAAGCTTTGAAACCGGTAGTTCAGAACATTTAATTTTGCGGTAACCAACGTTAGACGACCGACATCTTCAGGAAACAGCAGTTGCAAGGAAGAGAGAATAAGTATGACGTACGAACGTCATGACTGCGCAGTGCCCTTACTAACCCTGATGGACGACACCGTGAAAAATAGCAGTAAGTCAAATGACACACACGGGGAACTCACAGGTATCATTTTAAACAGCTCTGTTTGTCCCATCCAGTCTACCAGGTAGAAGAGACAATTCTCGAGAAGACAACACAAAGAACAGAGCAGACGCTCTGTCACGGAGGCGATATACTTATCCTGGACAGCGGCACCGTTCGTTAGACCTTTCAGCTGGCTTTGGGGACAATTGACAGTTGAATCTGTCACAAGACAATGAAAGCCATCGTTCATAAACGACTGTTGAAGAGTTGAAGCTGTGCTCGACACAGTGCTTGAGGGAATGCCATCAGCAGTGAACACTGGCTCAGGAGTCGACAGCTTGTTCGAGGAGGTGACAATATCTGGTTCATGTTTAATTGGTCCATGGCCAAGTCCGTTTGTACAGGACTGTGTATCAGGTGACGTTTGGGGGTTCTCCTTGGTTGTGCGTAGTTCGGATAGATGTATCTTGATTTGCTGTTAGTGCAAACACATGAGGTACACAGTATGAAGTGAAAAACGAACCGAGGAGCGCCATAAAAGTTAAGTAAAAAGCTACTTATCAAACGCCCAGTCAATACTAACGGTAGGGGTCGCAACAGAACACAGGTACGCCCAACTTGGATACTGAAATGTACAGCTAGGTGGCACAACGAAACAGCAACCTGGGTTAGAATAAATGATTTAAGTATCGAAGGAACAAGCTAGCGTATGATGGTATAGCAACACTCTAGTATCCTCTCAATGAAAGGCGTCATGAAGGCCCCACACCCTTTTTAATCAACGCACGAGTCTACACGTGCATACAGCTGGTAGGTGACCCACAAGCATTTTAGGTGGATAGTATGGCTTGCCAAGAACTAAGAGAGTCGAACACTACTTCACTGAAACAAAACATGTTTGTCTATTCATTTATGTTTTTAAAAAAATATGACCAATTACCCGGATGCGCACCGCTCTGGTTTAGGACATCATGCCGCTCACCGACAACATGAACTTTGTTTCCTTCTACCTCCCAGTATCCTGACTGCTTTAATCACGACATGGGCCCGATGATCACTATCGATGTCTCAGTTAATGACTACCAGAGTTCGAATAGCTCGGCACACATTTTTCGAAGGTACACACTGCCAGCCACATAGTGTCGGTTTTGAACAAGCTGTGCGAGTTACCGCTTGTCAGTATGATTCAAAGAAATACACAGGTATTCTATGCCTGCATGTTTCAGAGGGGATTCGTATGACCGGCTATTTTATTCATCCAATTGATTGAAAACCCTGTGTGAAGTTGTCATGCCGAACAACTACTTGTAAATGAGACATATTCATTATATCCATTAATCAATCGCTCGGACTCGGACAACTGTGTGCTTTCCAGCAGTGTCACTTAAGAGAAGTTTGCCACTTAAGGTCTAGCCGCAGTCAGATACCATGGCGATAAAGTGTAAAACAAAGTGGGAACACCCGCATTATAGGGCTTCAAAGCCGTATTCATCAGCTTGGCGTGCAAGCATTCGATCTGCTGTCGAGATTTGCCAATGTTCACTCAGTGGAATAGCCATGAGACTATTATAGAGAATGAGTCGCTGGCTACACGTCTCGTGCAGAAGTGCCTAAGAACTAGAGCTTGAAAGCACGGGAGTTTAGAAAAGTGACATATAGACACCCGAGCTTCCTCGGCTCGATCCATGGGTGTGGTTGAACTATTCGGATAATCAGACAGTCGAGCTCGAGTATCACCCCATTGCTCGGGGGATCGATCAAACGGAGCGGATGGATAATGTGCGGCATTGGAACGATAGACTCAAGAGCTTCGGTACGTTCAAGTGCCCGTTGTTTAAAAGTAAAAGTTGTCTGGTATAATAAGTCCACAGCAGAATCTCAATTAAGTAACTGGATAGATAGGTGTTACGGTCGCATATGGAATGAGTAACCCAGGTAAGTATGCATATTGATGGTTAACGCGCCACATACATTTTTCAGCGAATGGTGCACAAGAATTTATCTGTGAGTAGTTGTAGTACAGATGGACTACCTGGCAAGTTCGTCATAATTAAAAGTTCGATTGTAGTGGCTTCTATTGGCAGCTTATCAGACTACAACTTTCTTCCTAATGAGGTTCAACATCCACGTCTCAGGTCTCAGACGGAGAAACCCAGTAGTCTGCTAACCACGACGCATCCGCCGTATACATCAAATGCAAATCCGAAATGAACACACTGAACACACGCCTTGTGAGCATTCTGAGATAGGCATCGACTCATTCCGCCACATCCAACTCTTCCGGATCCCAACGCCTCCCTCTGTTTGCCTGTTTACGTCTAACTTCATCCGCGCTATGGACTCCAATCCTATTTCGCGAACTCTGACCTGTTCGTTTCTCGGTTTACATAGGCTCGAGCAACTGATAAGTAGGGCTCCTCTTCAGCTCCGAAAATTCTTTTTCTCCAAACTGCTACACAATTACAGATCTCGGACTCGATCCACCTCGAAATACCGTCATCAGTTCTGGATACGTGGCCCTTCTTCTTACCAGCTAATTTGTGGCCATGTTCATCGAAAAGTTGTGCGCCACTTTGCCTCACCTTGACTGACTGATGACTTCAACTCCCTACGCATCATCGTCACATGGCTTCTATTTTACTAGTTTATCGTTATAAATATTCTTCGATACTCGCAGCTCAGTGCGTTCAGTCGTTCGACCCGTCCTTCCAGTTCCCGTAGTCTATTTCAGGGCGAAAACCGTGACTTCTACATGCAACTTTGTTACCAATCAATGTCCCCATAAGGGCTACGCTTGAGTGGGTTGTTCCCGCTTTTCTTTCTTCCACTTTCTACGAACTTTAGTTGTTCAACTCTCGGGTGAACGATTGCCCATATGAACATTACTGACCTTACGTGTCGTGTGTCTCCTCGCTCTTCATCTATTTTAAATGTCTCGATATCGCTTATTGTACTTTTATCCTCGTTGTCATAACTTTGAAAAGGGAGTCTCACATGACGGTTTCTCCATGCCCATGTAATTCACTTAGGTGACTAACAAAGAAGGAAGAAGAGAAAACAAAAAACAAAAGAGCAGCCGATAGTCATCCAGCACTCAATAGTCCCGATCGTTTTGTTGTAATCCAAAAACAGTCAGTCCATTGTAGCCTTTCTGAGTGGCACAAAATACACTCCTTCGTAGCGATCAACATAACGGGAACAAATGTGCATTATGCGACTGCTCTTGTCGATACAACAAAGTAGGTATGCGATATTACTGGACATTCGGGGGTATTCAATCCGGTCAGTGTGGAAAACCTTATCAGCCCACCAAACTTGTACCTAACAGCAGATTTCTACTAGCAACGCACAATACGCGTCAGACAGTTTAGTTTGGAATTTCTCATCCAAAAAAGGACAATCTCGTCGAACACGTGTGTTATATCTGCTGATTCGCCGGCCTGTGGTATCTGCTGCTGACCCGCTCCAGTGCCTAGTGTCGGAGAGAAAAAGGCTCACGGAAGGGAACACAACAGCTATATTCCAAAAAAGTGGTTGCGAGAGCGCGAGTGCGTGTGAGTGCGAAAGGTACAACGGCCTCAAGTTTTTTATTGGAAGGACACTGTCTGAACTTGGTCCAATGTTGACGCACGCGGTCTGACTTTGGTACGAGGCAGCGACATGCTGCATATTGCGGAGGCGTTGTCTGGCCTTGATCAACGCTGACTCGCGCTGTCTGGGTTTGATGCAAGGCTGTGACGAGCTGCATATTGAGGGGGCGTTGTCTGTCTGGTCAACACCCAGCGGAGCTGAGAGTCTCCGTAGGTTCCGGGCATTCAGTGGTTGCTTTCAGGAAGCTGACCATCCTGATAACGTGTCTATGGGTCCATCTGTATGGTCGACGGCGGGTTCAATTTACTGTGTCTCTCGTTAACCCAGTAGTAGACCAATTTAGAAAAAAGAACAGTGTATGTTCAAGTCTGACCGGTTAAACACTCTACCATGCTGTGTAGTGTACTCCAAAGTCCATCACAATTTGATTTTGTCGTTGAAATACCTTGGCCAGGTCTTTCACATTGTTTCCGGAACAAAGGTCGATTGCAATGCCAATCAGCCCATCCTGATACAGTAATGTAATTGATCGCCAAAACACCGCATTGGAATACATCCCGCCATCCTGATACGTAATCTAAGACTCGCAGCAGACCCAGTCATTTACCTATATCCCATATAGAGTAGCAGAGGGACTTTCATTCCTGTGTATCTTCGAACAATAAGATCGCACTGGACGGAAACAAACGCTCAGTTGTGGTACCCTGTCGATGCATAGCCACTATTCAACTGGAAGGAAACATCCCGAAAGGCTACCGAAAAGCTGGGGGTGAAGTTGAATAACGAAAATTCACGTGAATAGGTCAAGTTTTGAAAGTAGCAGTTCGCAGTCCGTTGTGATGTGATGTTGCGGTGAACCAGCTGATTTTCACGTTGAATTTAACAATCACACCG